>NC_037677.1:65071570-65080528 GCF_003255815.1 Theropithecus gelada | reverse complement strand
TTTTGCCTATTCTAGAACTTCATATAAATGGAATTATACTGTGTGTGCTCATTTTCTGTTAAGACTTTATTCGGCATTTTTTTTAAGGTTCATATTGTTCCATGTATATCAATAGTTGGTTTCTTTTAATTGCTGAATGGTATTCTGTTTGAATATACTGCAGTTTGTTTATTCTTTCATCAGTTTATTGATGGCCATTTGTCTATATTGTTTTTAAGTGCTGTTGAAGAGAGTCTTTGTCTTACAGTCTCCCAGAGAGGCTAATTCTTGACCGGATAGAAAAACTACACAAGAGAAATATTTTAAAATAATTTTAATGAAACAAATAATGTGATATTTTCTTTCTTCAAAGCATTTGGCCATCCAGTGTCATTGGTCTCAGAGGCCGGCAGTTATTGGAGATGTCCTTCAAGTCTACAGTGGGTCTGAAGGGAGGGCTATTATTTTCTGTGAGACCAAAAAGAATGTAACTGAAATGGCCATGAATCCACACATAAAACAGGTAAGTCTTTTTTTCATGCTTTCTGTAATTGAAATTATGGGGATGAATCACTGAACGAAAATTATTTTGTCCTTTGTGGACTAGATTTGATAGTCATTCTCAAAATTGAGTTGTAAGGCTGGGTGTCGTGGCTCACACCTGTAATCCTGTGACTTGATAAGTCAGGATAAATTTTATCAGTTTTGTTTGTCTTGAGACAGGGTCTCCCTGTTATGCCCAGGCTGGAGTGCAGTGGGACAATCATGGCTCACTGCATTCTTGACTTCCTGGGCTCAGGTGATTCTCCCACCCCAGCCTCTTGAGTAGCTGGGACTACAGGTGCGTGCCAGAATGCCCAGCTAATTTTTTGCATATTTTGTAGAGATGAGATTTCACCATGTAGCCCAGACTGGTTTTGAACTCCTGGGCTCAAGCAATTCCCCGCCTTCCCCACTCCCTGGCCCCCGCACCCGCCTTGGCCTGTCGAAGTGCTGGGATTATGGATGTGAGCCATCACACCTGACCTCTATCAGGTGTTATCATTTTTTTTTTAAATTTTGAAAATTGCAGGCTCCAGCACCACACCCAGCTAATTTTTGTATTTTTAGTAGAGATGGGTTTTCACCAGGTTGTCCAGGCTGGTCTAGAACTCCTGACCTCAAATGATCACCTAGGCCTCCCAAAGTGCCGGGATTACAGGCATGAGCCACCGTGTCTGCCAAAATTGTTTTTTTTTTAAGAGACAGAGTCCCACCATGTTGCCAGCATTGGAGTACCTTGGCACAGACACAGTAATAGCACACTGCAGCCTCTAACTCCTGGCCTTAAGGGATCCTCTCTCATCAGCCTCCTGAGTAACTGGGATTACAGGCATGTGCCACTGCTCCCAGCTTATTCTGTTTCCTCTTTTTTCCTTCCTAATTACTTTCTGTGAGATTTGAGTGTGATCTTTTCTGTTGCTCATTTTTAGATTAAGTTAAACTTTTTGAACTGTAGATGGGAAGGCATTGGTGAGAATACTTCTGGCGTCACAGCTCTAGAGCTGCTGCTTCTGTTATTTTTGTTAGTGCTTAAAATATAGTCTGTAAATTATATCTGAGTGAAGCTGTTAAAAAAAAAGGTCTACTTTCTGGTTCTAGCTGTGTCTTTCCTCACTTTTCTCTGTATCTTTTTTTTCCTTTGATCCTGTTATTCTTGGCATCCTTAGTTTAGATCCTCTGTCCAGCAGTTTCTCCTCAGTATGGGGCTTTGTCCCAGAAAGTGAGCATTGGCTGTTAGTTTGGAAAGTTTATATAGGGCCCAGCTTGCTCCAGTCCCCGCAGACCTTAACTCTGGCTCCTCACAATCACCCTCAAGTATATAAAAATCCTCCCAGGTTCAGCTGCTGTTGTCAACAATTTGTTTGAGAATACGCCTTCCAGGTAGCTTTTCATTATGCTTTCAAGATGGCAGACCTGAAAGACTAGGTCCCTGAATCGCCTGTTCTTAGGACTAGCAAATTCCCCCACATAGATAAAAGAATTTATCCTTCCCTGCTCATGTTTTTTTCTTTTTTTTGAGAAGGAGTTTTGCTCTTGTTGCCCAGATTGGAGTGCAATGGCGTGATCTTGGCTCACCACAACCTCTGCCTCCCAGGTTCAAGTGATTCTCCTGCCTCAGTCTCCCAAGTAGCTGGGATGACAGGCATGTGCCAACATGCCCAACTAATTTTTTTTTTTTTTTGTATTTTTAGTAGAGACAGGGTTTCTCCATGTTCGTCAGGCTGGTCTTGAACTCTCGACCTCAGGTGATCTGCCTGCCTCGGCCTCCCAAAGTGCTGGGATTACAGGCATGAGCCACCGCACCTGGCCTCTGCTCATGTTTTGGAAATCATGAGACTACTTTTGTCACTTGTTTGTTATGTGTGTTGTCTGTGGATTTTTAGTTTTGTTATCCTAGTTGATATGTGTTATGTGGGAACTAGAGATTCAAAGTCACTGTCTTCCTCTGTGTCATTTTAACTAATTGTATAGCATTAGCTTTGATGTTTACATGTCCAGTATAGGCCAGGCATGCCTGTAATTCTAGCACTTTGGGAGGCTGATGTGGGAGGATCACTTGAGGCCAGGAGTTTGAGACCAACCTGGGCAGTATAATGAGACACCATCTCTATAAAAAGTTAAAAATTAGCCAGGGCCAGCTGCAATGGCTCCCACCTGTAACTAGCATTTTGGGAGGCCGAGGCAGGTGGATTGCCTGAGCTCAGGAGTTCGAGACCACCTTGTGCAACATGGTGAAACCCGGCCTCCACTAAAATACAAAAAATTAGCCAGGTGTGGTGGTGCACACCTGTAGTCCCAGCTACTTGGGAGGCTGAAGGACGAGAATCACTTGAACCTGGGAAGCGGAGATTGCAGTGAGCTGAGATCGCACCACTGCACTCCATCCTGGGCAACAGAGCAAGACTCTGTCTCAAAAAAAAAAAAAAAAAATTAGCCAGGTGTGGTGGCATGTTCCTCTATTCCTGTCTGCTTGGGAGGCTAAGGCAAGAGGATTGCTTGAGCCCAGGAGTTAGAGGTTGCAGTGAGCTATGAACATGACACTGCATTCCAGCCTGGGCGACAAAGTGAGACCCTGTCTCTTAAAAAAATAAAAAAAGGCCGGGCGCGGTGGCTGACACCAGTAATCCCAACACTTTGGGAGGCCGATGCGGGCGGATCACAAGGTCAGGAGATCGAGACCATCCTGGCTAACACGGTGAAACCCCGTCTCTACTGAAAAATAGAAAAAATTAACTGGGCGTGGTGGTGGGCACCTGTAGTCCCAGCTACTTGGGAGGCTGAGTCAGGAGAATGACATGAACCCAGGAGTCGGAGGTTGCAGTGAGCCGAGATCATGCCACTGAACTCCAGCCTGGGCGACAGAGTGAGACTCCATCTCAAAATAAAATAAAATAAAATAAAGTCCTCTATAAACAGATATTTGCTAAATAGTGAAAGAGTGGTAGAGGGTAATTGATTTACTTTTCTTTTCATTGCTTTAAAATATTCAGTAGCAGTTGTCTTGCAGAAGCAATTTTTTAATCTTGAAGAAATTGCCTTGCTACAAAGGCTGGGGGAGAATTCTCCTTTCAGTGGACAATAATCTGTTTCTGTGATTTGGAGAATGGAATTCTCTATTCTCCATTCTGCTGGGTGACTTTTCTATTTAGGTAGAACATACTAGTAGTATCTCATTACGAGTTATATGGGATTTTATGGATTAACCAGAGAACCTGAATAGTTGCTTTTTTTTTTAGTTTAAAATTGTAATTTACTTGTAAAAAGTCAGATTTTACTTGGTTTCCCCCAGAAACGAATGCCTTCTAAATTCTAAACAGCTGGGTTTGGTTGTGCACTTGTAATTCCGGCTACTCAGGAGGTTGCGGCGGGAGGATCTATTAAGCCCCAGGCAACACAGCAAGAACCCCCTCTCTGAATGAATGAATGAATGAATGAATGAATGAATGAATCGTTAAACAGTCTGTGTCTCTCACAAAGAGAGAAACACACACACACACACACACGTTTGGAAAAAAAATTACTCAAAAGTTGGAGACCTGGAAACCATCGCTGATACTATGAATGTAGCATGTTCCTCTTAGGACAAATTATCAAGTAAAAAAAACCCTGTTTTTTTTGTTTTGTTTTGTTTTGTTTTGTTTTTAGACAGGGTCTTACTCTGTCACCCAGGCTGAAGTGCAGTGGTGTGATCATGACTCACTGCAGCCCCAATCTCCCAGGCTCCAGTGATTCTGAATCCACCTCAGCCTCCCAACAAGCTGGGACTACAGGCATGCACCAGGACACCTGGCTAATTTTTTATTTTTTGTAGAGACAGGATCTCCTTGTGTTACCCAGACTGTTCTTGAACTCTTAGCCTCAAGCAGTCTTCCCACCTTGGCCTCCCAAAGTGCTGGGATTACAGGCATGAGAAAAAAAACCTGTGTTGCAATTGAAAAATTCACTATGAAAAACTGTCCAACTTATTTAAAGTATATTTGTTTATAACTTTCTTTCAAAAATTGGGTGTTTCTTTTCTTGAAATATTTTTCTTAACTTGGGTTATATGATAACCACGCAGGTCTATTTTCTTCTTTGGCTAACCTTTCCCGGTTCCTGCTGATCTTTTTGTATTCTTGTCTGTACTTTAAATATTGGCGTTCCTCATGGATCTGATTCTTACTCTACATATTTTTCATGGAGGAAAAAAGAATAGTGATTAATAGCACAGACTTGGGAGTCAGATTGGGGTTTAAATCTTAGTTGTGCTACTTACTAGCACAATTTTGTACCTACGTACATATGTACACATACTTATGTATATATATTGTCCTGTTCTTACGAAGTGGTATTTCAAGTATCTGCTTTTGGTGAAGAAAAAGTAAATTAAAAAATATATATATATATTAGCCAGGTGTGGTGGCCCATGCCTGTTATCCCAGCACTTTGGGAGGCCAGGGTAGAAAGATTGCTTGAGCCCAGGAATTTGAGACTAGCGTGGGCATTTCATTTATATAGTAGATATATTTTTAAAGGGAGTCTTATGCATAAATTAAGCATCTTAAAGTGTGTTATGGAAATTGTATTAATTAAGCTTCCTATTTAAAGGGATACTTTTGAGCCGGCTGCCATGGTTCATGCCTGCGATTCTAGCTACTCAGGAGGCTGAGGTGGGAGGATCTCTTAGCCCAGTATTTTGAGGTTGTAATGAGCTATGATTTTGCCATTGCACTGTAGCTTGGGCAACAGAGCAGGATTCCATCTCTTAAAGATAAATGAATAAGGCCAGGCTTGGTGGCTCACACCGGTAATCCCAGTATTTTGGGAGGTTGAGGCGGGTGGATCACTTGAGATCAGGAGTTTGAGATCAGCCTGGCGAACATGGTGAAACCCCACATCTACTAAAAATACAAAAATTGGTGGCACGTGCCTGTAATCCCAGCTACTTGGGAGGCTAAGGCACGAGAATTACTTGAACCCAGGAGGTGGCAGTTGGAGTGAGCTGAGATTGTGCACCACTGTACTCTAGCCTAAGAGACAGAGTGAAACTGTGTCTCAATAAAATAAAATAAATTAAAATAAAATAAAATAATAATAAAAGGATGTTTTCGAAATTAAAAGAATTTCCCTGGGAAGCCAAGACAGGAAAATTTATTGAGGCCAGGCATTCAAAAGCGGCCTGGGAAACATCGCGAGACTGTCTCTACAAAAAATAAAAAAATTGCCCAGGTGTGGTGGGATACACCTGTGGTCCAAGCTACTGAGGAGGCTGAAGTGAGAAGCATTTCTTGAGTCCGGGAGATCGAGGCTACAGTGAGCAATGATTATGCCACTGCACTCCACCCTGGGTGACAGAGTGAGACCCTGTCTCCAAAATAAATAAATAAAATTAAAAAGGTGGTATTAAAAATTTCTTTCTTTTGTACCATTTTAAGATTTAGATGTGCCAGGCACGATGGCTTATGTCTGTAATCCCAGCACTTTGGGAGGCCAAGGCAGGAGGATCACTTGAGCTCAGGAGTTTAAAACCAGCCTGGGCAACATAGTGAGACTTCGTCTCTGTTTTATTTAAAAAAAAAAAAAATGTTTATTTAAAGCATTTTGCATACTGCATTTATTTTCTTGAAGCAAGGAGTCAATTAGTATAGGAATATAGAAGTATAGATATGTATAGATAGATCTAATCACTCCTATGGCTCCAGTTATTGAGTATACGCTAATGATAGGCAAATCTTTTTCTCACTGGGATCTGCCTCAAGAATACTAGACCTACTGGCTACAGACACACCAACCTGTATGTTTCTAAACCTAAATTAATTAACTTTCTACACTCCTATACGCAGTCTGTCTCCAGCATTATCCGTTGTTTAAACCAGAAATTTGTGTATCACTCTTGAATTTATTCCTTACCCTTGGCCATCCAGCCAGCTACATAGTATTTTTGGATTCTGTTTCCTATGGTTTAAAGTGTTCTGTTTATTTCTTTTTTTTTTTTAAGACGGAGTCTTGCTTTTTTACTAGGCTGGAGTGCAGTGGCATGATCTCGGCTCACTGCATCCTCTGCCTCCTGGGTTCAAGCGATTCTCCTGCCTCAACCTCCCCAATAGCTGGTATTACAGGTGTGTGCCACCATGCCCCACTAATTTTTGTATTGTTAGTGGAGACGGGGTTTCACCATGCTGGCCAGGCTGGTCTGGAACTCCTGACTTCAAGTGATCCGCCCACCTCGGCCTCCCAAAGTACTCAGATTACAGGTATGAGCCACTGTGCCCAGCCTTGTCCATTTCTTTCTTTCTTTTTCTTTTTTGAGATGGAGTTTCGGTCTTGTCGCCCAGGCTGGAGTAGAATGGTGTGATCTCGGCTCACTGCAACCTCCGCCTCCCGGGTTCAAGCGATTCTCCTGCCTCAGTCTCCTGAGTAGCTGGAACTACAGGTGCACATCACCACACCCAGCTAATTTTTGTATTTTTAGTAGAGACGAGTTTTCGCCATTTTGACCAGGATTGTTTCAATCCCTTGACCTCATGATCCGCCCACCTTGCCCTCCCAAAGTGCTGGGATTATAGGCGTGAGCCACTGCGCCCGGCCTCATTTTTTTTTTTTTTTGAGATGGGGGCTGGAGTGCAGTGGTGTGATCTCGACTAACTGAAAAGTCCGTCCTCCGCCCCCGGGTTCAAGTGATTCTCCTCCCTCAGCCTCCCTAGTAGCTGGGATTACAGGCATGCACCACCACGCCTGGCTAATTTTTGTATTTTTAGTGGAGACAGGGTTTTGCCATGTTGGCCAGGCTGGTCTGGAACTCCTGACCTCAAGTAATCCGCCCACCTCGGCCTCCCAAAGCAGCCTGGTCCATTTCTTTCTTTCTTTCTTTTTTCTTGTTTTGAGATGGAGTTTCGCTCTTGTTGCCCAAGCTGGAGTCCAGTGATGTGATCCTAGCTCACTGCAACCTCTGCCTTCCGGGTTCAAGTGATTCTCCTGCCTCAGCCTCCTGAGTAGCTGGGATTACAGGTGCCCGCCACCATGCCTGGCTAATTTTTGTATTTTTAGTAGAGACAGGGTTTCACCACATTGACCAGGCTGGTCTCAAACTCCTGATCTCAGGTGATCCACGGGCCTTGCCCTCCCGAAGTGCTGGGAATACAGGCAGGAGCCACCGTGTCCAGCCTCCATTTATTTCTTATATCAGTTGCAGAATCTAAAAATCTGAGAATCGTGTATAATGTATCTCTTTCCTTTATACATAATTTCTACTCCCTTGAGTATGTCCTTGCAATTTCGTCAACTAGTAGTTCTTGAATTCAGTTATGGTGTAGCCCCTACTTACCTTTCCAGCCTCATCTTATACTTCCCTCTCATTTTTTCATTTTGTGCACACACTCCTTACATGCCATGGTTTTTTGTTTTTTTTTTTTTGGGTGGAGACAGGGTCTCACTCTGTCCCCTAGCCTGGAGTACAGTGGCGCAATGGCTTATTGGAGCCTCAACGGCTTGGGACCAAGTGATCCTCCCACCTCAGCCTCTCAAGTAGCTGGGATGACACGTGTGTGCCCCTACACCTGGCTAACTTTTTCTTTTTTATAGAGGTGGTATATCCTTATGTAGCCTAGGCTGGTCTTTTTTTTTTTTTTGAGATGGAGTCTTGCTCTGTCACCCAGGCTGGGGTGCAGTGGCCGAATCTCAGCTCACTGGAAGCTCCGCCTCCCAGGTTTACGCCATTCTCCTGCCTCAGCCTCCCAAGTAGCTGGGACTACAGGCACCCGCCACCTCGCACGGTTGTTAGGCTGGTCTTTAACTCCTGGGTTCCAGCAGTCCTCCCACCTTGGCCTCCCAATGTGCTGGGATTATAGGCATGAGCCACAATGCTGGTCAGCTCTTGAATTTGTAGTCTACCTTGCCTAACAACTCCTACTCATTCTTCAGATCTCAGTCCAAAGCATCACTTTTTAGGAAATCCTTTCTTGCCCCAAGCTAGGTCAGGTTGTCCTCTTATAAAGCCTCATTGCCTCTTAGACCCGTGCATCATCCATTACATTCATTGTCTAAATTTATTTGTGTGCCTAATTATTTGATTAATGTCCATCTTTCTGACCAGGATATGAAGACTATGAGGACAGAAGCAGTCTTTTTTTTTTTTTTTTTTTTTTGAGACAGAGTCTCGCTCGGTTGCCCAGGCTGGAGTGCAGTGGCACAATCTCGGCTCACTGCAAACTCTGCCTCCCGGGTTTGCGCCATTCTCCTGCCTCAGCCTCCCGAGTAGCTGGGACTACAGGCGCCTGCCACCACGCCTGGCTTATTTTTTCTGTTTTTAGTAGAGATGGGGTTTCACTGTGGTCTCGATCTCCTGACCTCGTGATCCTCCCACCTTGGCCTCCAAAAGTGCTGGGATTACAGGCGTGAGCCACCACGCCCGGCAGCAGTCTTATTTTTGTTCACTTTTTTTTTTTTTTTTTTTTTTTT
>NC_037677.1:64996578-65071482 GCF_003255815.1 Theropithecus gelada | reverse complement strand
CCTTTTTTTTTTTTTTTTTTTTTTTTTTTTTGAGACGGAGTCTGGCTCTGTCGCCCAGGCTGGAGTACAGTGGCCGGATCTCAGATCACTGCAAGCTCCGCCTCCCGGGTTTACGCCATTCTCCTGCCTCAGCCTCCCGAGTAGCTGGGACTACAGGCGCCCGCCACCTCGCCTGGCTAGTTTTTTTTTTGTATTTTTTAGTAGAGACGGGGTTTCACCGTGTTAGCCAGGATGGTCTCGATCTCCTGACCTCGTGATCCGCCCGTCTCGGCCTCCCAAAGTGCTGGGATTACAGGCTTGAGCCACCGCGCCCGGCCTTGTTCACTTTTTTTATCCCTAGTGCCCAACATGTTGTAGGTCATTATATATTTGTGGAGTAATAGGTGGTTATTGCCACCACCTTAGTGAGGCCACTGATAACTCTTTATTTCCTTTTTTAGAAACAGGGTATTGCTCTGTCACCCAGGCTGGTGGGTGGGTGACAGAACCTAAAAAAAAAAATTTATATATATATATAGAGAGAGAAAGAGACGGAATCTTGCTCTGTCGCCCAGGCTGGAGTGCAGTGGCACAATCTCGGCTCACTGCAAACTCCGCCTCCTGGGTTCTCGCCATTCTCCTGCCTCAGCCTCCCGAGTAGCTGGGACTACAGGCGCCTGCCACCACGCCTGGCTAATTTTTTCTATTTTTAGTAGAGATGGGGTTTCACTGTGGTCTCGATCTCCTGACCTCGTGATCCTCCCGCCTCGGCCTCCAAAAGTGCTGGGATTATAGGCGTGAGCCACCACGCCCAGCCAGCAGTCTTATTTTTGTTCACTTTTTTATCCCTAGTGCCCAACATGTTGTAGGTCATTATATATTTGTGGAGTAATAGGTGGTTATTGCCACCACCTTAGTGAGGCCACTGATAACTCTTTATTTCCTTTTTTAGAAACAGGGTATTGCTCTGTCACCCAGGCTGGTGGGTGGGTGACAGAACCTAAAAAAAAAAAAAAAATTATATATATATAGAGAGAGAAAGAGAGATGGAATCTTGCTCTGTCGCCCAGGCTGGAGTGCAGTGGCACAATCTCGGCTCACTGCAACCTCCGCCTCCCAGGTTCCAGTGATTCTCCTGCCTCAGCTTCATGAGTCTCTGGGATTACAGGCACTTGCCACCACACCCGGCTACTTTTTTAGTACTTTTAGTAGAGACGGGGTTTCACCATGTTGGTCTCAAACTCCTGACCTCAGGTGATCCGCCTGCCTTGGCCTCCCAAAGTGCTGGGATTACGGGCATGAGCCACTGTGCCCGGTCGTATAATTTAATATATTCATGATATTTTCCTGCTTATAATCATTCAATTGTTTCATATTGTCCTCAGGATAAAGTTTATATTCTATTCCAATCTCATCTCTCACTCCCTATCCTCTCACCCCCGCTTCCTTTTCACTCAGTTTCAGCAGTGCTCAAATATTTGTAGGTTTCACTCCCCACTCTTTATGTATGATATTTCTTCTACCAGGATCTCCCTAGCCTTCTGCTCCTTCTTTTACCTAGTGGTTCCTTATGATGTTAGGTGTCAGCTTCAGGGCTGCTTTCCCCTCAAACAAGATTGAGTTAGATTTCCCTCTTAAGTATTCCTGTAGCACTCTGAACTTACACCTGTGATAGCACACGTCATATTTATTGAAGATGCCTGTCAGCTGGTGGCCCCAGAGTCGTGTTTCTTTATGAATGTTCTAGAACCAGGTATAATTCAGACAGATAGCAAGTGCTCACTGAATTCATTCATGTATGCATTAAACTATTTAGATACCAAGGCTGAAATACTGTTGGGGTTAAATTATTGTTGTGAACTTTTGTTTTTTGAGACGGAGTCTCGTTCTGCCGCCCAGGCTAGAGTGCAGTGGAGTGATTATGGCTCACTGCAACTTTCACTTCCCGGGTTCAAATGATTCTCCTGCCTCAACCTCTCGAGTAGCTGGGATTACAGGCATGCACCACCACACCTGGCTAATCTTTGTATTTTTAGTAGAGATGAGGGTTCACCATGTTGGCCAGGCTGGTCTTGAACTCCTGACTTCAAGTGATCCACCCATGTCAGCCTCCCAAAGTGCTGGGTTTATAGGCCTGAGCCACTGAGCCCGGCCTGATCATTGTTATGAACTTTTTGACTTTAATATAGTGGCCAGGAATACTAGGAAGTGTATTTATAATACCAGGAAATTTGCAGCAGAGATGAAGATCAACCTAATATAAATCAGTTCAGCATCACTAAAAATTACAGACATGTAAATTAAAACATCATTGGGAAATTATTTTTGCCTATTAAATTCACAAAGATTACAATGATTTATAATATACAAGCTGGGTGGGGTATGATGAAATAAATACTCACAGAGTATTGAAGAATAAAAGGTACACAACTTTTTTTGTAATACAGTTTTTTTTATAATACAGTTTCTGTTAAAATGCTACGTGTTCATAATTTTTGGCCCAGAAATTCAACTTCTAGATATATATCCTACTGAAATATACAGATACTGAGGCATCCAGAGATACAAGTACAAAGTTGTTCATTGCAATATTGTTTCTTTCTTTTTTTCTTTTTTTTTTTTTGAAACAAAGCTTCATTCTTGTCCCCCAGGCTGGAGTGCAATGGCATGATCTCAGCTCACTGCAACCTTCGCTTCCCAGGTTCAAGCAATTCTCCTGCCTCAGCCTCCCAAGTAGCTGGGATTACAGGTGCCTGCCATCACACCTGGCTAATTTTTTGTATTTTTAGTAGAGACAGGGTTTCACCATGTTGGCCAGGCTGGTCTCAAACTCCTGACCTCAGGTGATCTGCCTGTCTCGGCCTCCCAGAGTTCTGGGATTACAGGCATGAACCACCGCGCCTGGCCCATTGCGGCATTGTTTCTAAAGGTGAAAATTTGAATACAGCCCAAAAGTTCATCAGTAGGATCCATATGAATAAATTATATACAGTTTAAAAAAATTAAGTAGCATTTTATCTGTAGATGTGGATAGCTAAGATACACTAAATTTATAAAGTAGGTTACAAAACCCTACCTATGTAATATCTCATGTTATAAATAAATACATAAAGTCATAGTATATGCTTGTGTAATGTATGTGTGTATTTAAAAAAAAAAAAGGGGCCAGGTGTGGTGGCTCACACCTGTAATCCCAGCACTTTGGGAGGCTGAGGCTGGCGGATCACCTGAGGTCAGGAGTTCAAGACCAGCCTGATCAACATGGTGAAACCCTGTTTCTACTAAAAATACAAAAATTAGCTGGGCATGGTGGCAGGCACCTGTAATCCCAGCTACTCGGGAGGCTGAGGCAGGAGAATCACTTGAACTCGGAAGGTGGAGGTTGTAGTGAGCCGGGATCACTCCATTGCACTCCAGCCTGGGCAGTAAGAGTGAAACTGTCTGGGGGAAAAAAAAAAAAAAAGTCTGACAGAATATTTACCAAACTCTTAGCAGTGAATTATTTCTAAGTGACTAGTATTAGGGAAGCTTTTACATTTTATGTTAAATATTTTCTGTCATGTTTGACTTTTTTTTAAATAGTAAGCATGCGTTGTTAAAATTACCAAAATAAGATTTAAAAACATGCAAAAGGAGCACAGACTAGATGGTGTTGCGGTGCTATCAGTTGCAAGTATGAACTGAACACTTAATTTTCTCCCCCTTTCTCAAATAGAATGCCCAGTGTTTACATGGGGACATTGCACAGTCACAAAGAGAAATTACACTAAAGGGCTTCAGAGAAGGTAGTTTTAAAGTTTTGGTGGCAACCAATGTGGCTGCCCGTGGTTTGGACATTCCTGAAGTTGACCTGGTGATTCAAAGTTCTCCTCCTCAGGTAGGAAATGGGATTTGATTTGGGAAAAATAAGAGCAATTTTATAAATTACCATTTGATTTACAACATATTGCTTGGGATGTGAAAAATATGTCATCTCTTCTTGCTCTTAGCCATTTTTTGTTAGTGTGATATTAAATTGATCAGATTCTGATACCTTTGCAGATGATTAACTCTGTTGTTTGGATTTGAAGCATGGAGCAACAAAATCAGGCAGAGAATTTTAAAAAGTTGCCATGTAAAGAAACCTGGGATGAGGTGGATTAAAAGGTTTTAAATCATATTGCCTTTACCCCAAAATCCACACATATAATTGTTTGGAATGTTGAAAAGGGCAACAGGATTGAAATAAATATATTATTATTAACATTATTATTTGGATTCCAGAATAACTGGAACTTGCTAGAGTTTAAAAAGTATTACCTCTTATAATCTTTAGGATGTTGAGTCCTATATCCATCGCTCTGGACGCACAGGTAGAGCTGGACGGACAGGGATTTGTATATGTTTTTATCAACCAAGAGAAAGAGGTCAACTAAGATATGTGGAACAAAAAGCAGTAAGTAGAGTTAAATTATTTCAGACTTATTGTCTAAATGGTGCCTTAAAAGAGAGTTCTTATAATTATTCTCACAAGTAGGTCTTCATAACTTTTCTCAATTTAAGCTGCATTTGGATGTGAAGCCTGCGGAGATCTAAATTTATATTAGCTTCAAGACTTCAATACAGCTTTTATTTTGAAGACAGTGGAGCTGACTTTCTCATCTTTTCCTTGAATTTCTCTCTTCAAAATCAGAAG
Source organism: Theropithecus gelada (assembly GCF_003255815.1). NCBI lineage: Eukaryota > Metazoa > Chordata > Mammalia > Primates > Cercopithecidae > Theropithecus > Theropithecus gelada. Next base: position 65,066,828 of record NC_037677.1, on the reverse strand, counting down.
TGCATTGTGATTTCACTGCTTCTTAGTCCAGCATTGTAAATGGGTGACTAAAAGATTGTCTTGGAATAATAGTTAAGATTCTTTTAAGTAATGGTACAAGTTTCTTTAGAAACTGTACGTTTTCTGTGGTCTGAATTTTCAGTTTTTCCTAATTTTATGTGTTTTTATATGCTATTTCATATACTTTGTAAAATAAGGAAAAAGCTGATAGATTTAAACATCTTTTTTTTTTTTTTTTAAATCAGGCTTGTTTTACAAGTGAAATTCCGTGATTGTAACTAAGGGGCAATTCAAAAAATTATTTTTCTCTTTCTGAAATTTGTAATTGATTATTTATTAGAAAAAAACAGATCTTGGCTGGGTGCAGTGGCTCACGCCTGTAATCCCAGCACTTTGGGAGGTGGAGACGGGTCAGGAGTTTAAGACCAGCCTGCCCAACATGGTGAAACCCCATCTCTACTAAAAATACCAAAATTAGCTGGGCATGGTGGCAGGCACCTGTAATCCCAGCTACTAGGGAGGCTGAGGCAGGAGAATTGCTTGAACCTGGGAGGTGGAGGTTGCAGTGAGCCAAGATCACGCCACCACACTCCAGCCTGGGCAACAGAGCAAGAATCTGTCTCAAAAACGAAAAAAAAAAAAAACAGATCTTTTAATCTGCTAGGGCTATGAAATCTTTAACTCCAAGAAATAGAAATTCGACGAACTATTAAAATATTAATTTAGGAATTAATTGTAAAGACTTCCATTTTTCTTTAATGTAACTCTTTCATTTTCAGGGAATTACTTTTAAACGTGTAGGTGTTCCTTCTACAATGGATTTAGTTAAATCTAAAAGCATGGATGCCATCAGGTATGCTTTCTGAACTTGCTGAATAATTGTTTCTTTTGTATTAGGCTATTCATCTGTAAGCTCTCCCTGTTTAAATAGCGGAAAATTTTAATCACCAGTTTTACCAGCAGACATTTAGTTATATTAAAATATAAAAATGTGGCTGGGCACTGTGGTGCATGTCTGTAATTCCAGCACTTTGGGAGGCTGAGGTGGGCAGATTGCTTGAGCTTAGGAGTTTGAGACTAGCTTGGCCAACATGGCGGAACCTTGTCTCTACAAAAAATACAAAGATTAGCCAGGAATGGTGGCGCATGCACCTGTAGTCCCAGCTACTTGGAAGGCTGAGGCGGGAGGATCGCTTGAGCCCGGGAGGTTGAGGCTGCAGTGAGCCAAGATCGGGCCAGTGCACTCCAGACTGGGTGACAGAGCAAGGCTCTGTCTCAAAAAAAAAAAAAAAATTACTCTTTCTTTTTCCCGTTTATCCTCTCATCTTTTATTTTTTCCCTGTGTCTTGACCAAAAATACTATTTTTAAACCATAGGTCTCTGGCTTCCGTTTCTTATGCTGCTGTTGATTTTTTCCGACCATCAGCTCAGAGACTGATAGAAGAGAAAGGGGCAGTGGATGCATTGGCTGCAGCTTTAGCCCACATTTCTGGTGCATCAAGCTTCGAACCACGATCTTTGATCACCTCTGATAAGGTAGAAATCTGTGAGAAAATTGTACTTGAGTGGGAAAAGGTTAAAATTGAACTATAGTAAATATTGTATAGTGAATTACTGTGCTTTTTGTGCAGAAAAAAACTGTTTTGCTCTATGAGAAACTGGTCTCTTTATTTCTACTCTCTAATAAATCCTTTTTTGACAATCACCTCTTCCAAATTTTTCAAATCCACAGAAAAACTGAAAGAATAATGCAGTAACCACATACAATCCACCTAGATTCAACTGTTAATAGTGTGTATCATTTGCTTTATATCCTTTTTGAGCTCTTAATATGTAATTTTTAAAAAAATATGACATGTAATAATTGTACATATTTAAAGGGTATGTAGTGATGTTTCAATACATACTGTGTATAGGGATCAGATCAGGGTCATTAGCATATCCATCGTCTTAAACATTTATCATTTCTTTGTTTTAGGAACCATTCAATATCTTCCTTCTTGCTTTATAACTTTATAAGTATATATATATTTTTTGAGATGGAGTCTTGTTCTGTTGCCCAGGCTGGAGTGCAATTGCGCGATCTTGGCTCACTGCAACCTCTGCCTCCCAGGTTCAAGCAATTCTCCTGTCTCAGCCTCCTGAGTAGCTGGGACCACAGGCACATGCCACCACGCCCAGCTAATTTTTGTATTTTTAATAGAGACGGGGTTTCACCATATTGGTCAGGCTGGTCTCAAACTCCTGACCTCAGGTGATCCACCCTCCTCAGCCTCCCAAAGTGCTGGGATTACAGGCGTGAGCCACCTCACCCAGCCTGTATTTTTTTCCTAAACCATTTGAAAGTAAGTTGAAACACTGTGATACCATCCCTAAATATTTCAACATGCATCCTCTGAGAATAAGGATATTCTGCTACATAACCACAATCTAATAAGCTTATCTGTGAAAAGTAATGATAGTTCTGTATTATCATCTAATATTTAGTTTATATCCATTTTTTTCTCATTATCCTGAAAATGTCTGTCTGGGTATTTGGAGAGAAATATAGGAAATGCTTACTTTGCACAGACCTTTGTTAACTGAAACTTGTATACCAGAACCTACATTTCATTTTGTAAGTTTCCATGGAATCCTGCAAAGTAAGAAATAGACTCTGCACAATTAACACAGTAGCATGCAAAGTAAGTAAATGCCTGTGTGTGTGTGGAGGGGTTGTGTAAGTGTGACACCATCTGAACTCGCCTGCTACCAGGTTCATATCACATGCCAAAACATACCACACCAGAACCATTGGTGCAGGTAGCTCAGATATTTTTTACTTATTCAGGTGTAAGTGAGGGGAGTTTCTTGGTGAAGAGAATTTTAAATAAGAGTTCTTTTATGTCTGAGTGGAGAGAGAGTTAGCGAGCCTGGTCCTGGAGACATCTATAAGACTGGAGCCTGCTGGTGGGATTTTCAAATAACAGAACAGACTAATTTTGGGCAGCACATCCCTGTGATGGGTAGGAGGGAACAAAAAGGGCAGGGCAGGTTCACTTGGATGTGACTTATTTGGTGTAGTGCAAATGAATGCAGCTGGGGTATCTGATGGTTTCTACCTGGTAGATGGTAATAGTTTAGCTAAATGTCATTTTGCTTCGAGTGACTTATTGGGCTCCATTCCATTTATCCGTATGTATACATATACCTGTTTGTATGTATCTTTTTAAAAATTCAGAATCTAGTTAAATATGTTACATTTGGTATTATGTCTCTTTAGTCTTTTTTAGTCTGGAACTGTTTTCCCATCTTTTTAATTTTTTTCTGATATTGATTTGGTGAAGAGTCTAGGTCGGTTGTTTGGTATAGTATCTCACTGTCTGAATTTGTCCGAATCTCTTCAAACATCATTTAACTTTTGCCTTTATCCTCTTTTAAACTGGAAGTAATATCAAAGCTTGGTTTTTATATTTAGGTTAAATATTTTTGGCAAGGGTACTTTATAGTTAATATGTACCTCATACTGCATCACATCAAGAGGCATAAAATGTTAGGTTGTTCCAGTACTAGTAATGCTTAGTTTGAGCATTTGTTTAAGATGGAAACTGCCATATTTTAAAGGTGTATTTTACTTTCTGTAATTAGTAACTTGTGGGGTGATACTTTAGCATTGAGCAAATATCCTATCCCTAATAACCCACCAAATGCTTCTTAAGACAGTATTTAAAACATACATCTTTAGAAAGCATTGAGATTTGAGCTAAGAAGTACCTAAGAAGTTATTTAGTCTCAACCCTCATCCAATAAAGAATCCCTCTTTGACAGATGGGTCATTTAATCTCTGATTAAATATCTTAGAAACAGGGTGTTAGTGGCTTTAAATTTCTTTCATGGGTTAAACCAAAATCCAGTCTTTATCATGAATGTCCTATAGGCTTTTCCTCTTGCTGTCTCCTTGATATAATCTCTTATCACTCTCCCCTTTCTTATTTCAGACACCCTAACCTATTTGGTTTTCCTCAGACATAAACTTAACTATTACACAAGGCCTTTGCGCTTACTTTCATTGTCTTGAATGTTCTTTCCCTCTAATAACCATGTTGCTTACTCCTTTACTTCATTCTGGTCTCTGCTCAAATATCATACCAGAGAGGTCTTTCTTGATCACTCTAAAATAGCTTACTCCTCCCTGTACTCTTTGTTCTCTAAGCGCTGCTTTATTCCTATTCGTGATGCTTACTATATGATATTCCATATATTTGCTTATTTGTTTACTGTGTACCCACCCAACCCCACATACAGGTGTAGGTACATGCACATGCACTAGAATCTACTCTCCATGAGAGAAAGGACTACTTATTGCTGAATCTCTAGCACCTAGTACAGTCTGTGGCACATACATAGGGGGCACTCAATAAATATTTGTTTGCTGAATGCATCCCCATATCTTCTTAATGTTGATTCTTTTGCAATTAGTGAAGCTTTACAGAACAAATAATTTTTGCTTATGTAACAGTCCTTCAAAAGTTTAAAGAAATTGGTCAGGCATGGTGGCTCATGCCTGTAATCCTAGCACTTTGGGAGGCTGAAGCAGGCAGACTGAGTCCAGAAGTTCAAGACCAACCTGAGCAACCCCGTCTCTACTAATACAAAAATTAGCACAGCATGGTGGCACACACCTGTAGTTCCTGATGCTTGTGGGGCTGAGGTGAGAGGATTGCTTGTGCCCAGAAGGTTGAGGGTGCAGTGAGCTAAGATCATGCCACTGCATTCCAGCCTGGGTGACAGAGCGAGACCCTGTCTTTTAAAAAAAAAAAAAAAGGTTAAAGAAATTTATGTTGTATTTATTTATTTATTTATTTATTTATTTATTTATTTATTTGAGACAGGGTCTAGTTCTGTCTTATGTTGTATTTATTTATTTATTTATTTATTTATTTATTTATTTATTTATTTATTTGAGACAGGGTCTAGTTCTGTCACCCAGGCTGGAGTGCAGTGGTGCAATCTCGGCTCACTGCAACCTCTGCCTCCTGGGCTCCTGGGCTCAAGCCTCCCGAGTAGCTGGGACTGTAGGAGTGGGCCACCATGCCTGGCTAATTTTTTTTTTTTTTTTTGTAGCAATGGCATTTCACCATGTTGCCTAGGCTGGTCTCAACTCCCGGGCTCAAGTGACCCTCCCGCCTTGGTTTCCTAAAGTGCTGAGATTACAGGTGTGAGCCACCACACCTAGCCAAGGTTTTCACTCCAAGCTGACTTTGACTCCCTCAACATTTCCTTAATTCTTCACTTCCATGTTGTCTTTCTTGGCTCTGGTTTGCTTAATTCTTAATTCTCTCTTAAAGCATAGTGGTTAGAATTAAATAGAGTCTTGCAGCAATACATAGGATAGTACTTTCAATTATCTGTAAACACTATTCTAATAATGTAGTTTCAAAAAATTTTTTTAGGCCGGGCGCGGTGGCTCACGCCTGTAATCCCAGCACTTTGGGAGGCCGAGGCGGGCGGATCACAAGGTCAGGAGATCGAGACCACAGTGAAACCCCGTCTCTACTAAAAATACAAAAAAATTAGCCGGGCGCGGTGGCGGGCGCCTGTAGTCCCAGCTACTCAGGAGGCTGAGGCAGGAGAATGGCGTGAACCCGGGAGGCGGAGCTTGCAGTGAGCCGAGATCGCGCCACTGCACTCCAGCCTGGGCGACAGCGCGGGACTCCGTCTCAAAAAAAAAAAAAAAAAAAAAAGGCCGGGCGCGGTGGCTCAAGCCTGTAATCCCAGCACTTTGGGAGGCCTAGACGAGCGGATCACAAGGTCAGGAGATCAAGACCATCCTGGCTAACACGGTGAAACCCCGTCTCTACTAAAAAATAAAAATTAAAAAAAAAACTAGCCGGGCGAGGTGGCAGGCGCCTGTAGTCCCAGCTACTCGGGAGGCTGAGGCAGGAGAATGACGTAAACCCGGGAGGCGGAGCTTGCAGTGAGCTGAGATCCGGCCACTGCACTCCAGCCTGGGCAACAGAGCAAGACTCTGTCTCAAAAAAAAAAAAAAAAAAAAAAAAAATTTTTTTAGCTGCAGTGTTATATACTTTTGGCTCATAAGAAATGCACAGTTACATCTTGAAGGATTATAGAGTTAGAATTTCATTGTACTGCTGCTGCTGATTTATTTCCAAACATAATGTGGTTTTTATTCCTCAAGGGATTTGTGACCATGACTCTGGAAAGCCTAGAGGAAATACAGGATGTCAGCTGTGCTTGGAAAGAACTTAACAGAAAGCTGAGTAGTAATGCAGTGTCTCAGATTACCAGAATGTGCCTCCTGAAAGGAAATATGGTAGGCTTTTCTAGACAATTAAAAAGCTTTTTAATCAACTACCCCAAATGTTTACAAACACTAGCAAATTTTGTTTTCTCTTTGAAGCCTAATGGCGTGAATAATACTGTTTTCTCTTTGTTAGTTTGTTTCCAGTTATAAATTTGGGCATTATATATGTAACCCATTCCTCTAGAGCTGTAAGTCATTCTGTTCAGTTTGACTATCTGATACCCAAGTTATCTAAGTTTCTGCCACATACTGTATGTGGTTGTGTACATGTGTTTATTCTTTTTATTTTTTAGATTTTATTTATTTACTACTTTACACTGATGAGGTCTCACTATTTGCTCAGGCTGGTCTTGAACTCTGGGACTCAAGTGATCCTCTTGTCTTGGACTCCCAAACTACTGGGATTATAGGTGTGAGCCACTGCACCTAGCCTTTTTGTATTATTATTTTTATTTTTGAGACAGAGTTTCACTCTTGTCACCCAGGCTGGAGTGCAGTGGCACAATCTTGGCTCACTGCAACCTGTGCCTCCTGGGTTTAAGCAATTCTCCTGCCTCAGCCTCCCGAGTAGCTGAGATTACAGGCGCCCGCCACTATGCCCAGCTAATTTTTATATTTTTAGTAGAGATGGGGTTTCACCATGTTGACCAGGGCTGGTCTTGAACTCCTGACCTCAGGTGATCCTCCTGCTTCAGCCTCCCAAAGTGCTGGGATTACAGGCATGAGCCACCATACTCTGCCCATATTATTATTATTATTATTATTATTATTATTATTATTATTATTATTTTGGTAAAGACAGGATTTTGCCATGTTGCCCAGGCTGGTCTTGAACTCCTGAGCTCAAAGGATTCACCTGCCTCAGCCTCCCAAAGTGCTGGGATTACAGGCTTGAGCCACTGCACCTGGCATGTGTGTTTATTTTGTAAGACTAAGTAGCTTATGATTGCAGTAGTTAAGCAGTTCTATAATTTTGAGGACATGCAGGTTAGTTTTTAAGTGCCCTGCTCTTCGTTGTTAATGAATTAATGATATGAATTAAATAAATATTTTAATACATTTAGATAGCAAAATTAAAACTGTAATCTTGTGACTGATTTCTTTTAATGGTTTTGAAAAATGATGTTATGTTATTAATTTAACTTTACTGTATAGGTTCATTCTAGCTTGGAATTTATTAACTAGATTGTTTATTGCAAATAATCATCTCTCTCAAAGTTTAATATTACTTACCTTTAAAAAGGATGTGGTGGCCGGGCGCGGTGGCTCACGCCTGTAATCCCAGCACTTTGGGAGGCCAAGGTGGGCAGATCACGAGGTCAGGAGATCGAGACCATCCTGGCTAACACGGTGAAACCCCGTCTCTACTACAAATACAAAAAATTAGCTGGGTGTGGTGGCGGGCGCCTGTAGTCCAGCTACTTGGGAGGCTGAGGCAGGAGAATGGCATGAACCCGGGAGGCGGAGCTTGCAGTGAGCCGAGATTGCGCCACTGCACTCCAGCCTGAGCGACAGAGAGAGACTGTCTCAAAAAAAAAAAAAAAAAAAAAAAAAAGGATGTGGGGCAAGTATGAGACAAATACATACTTTCAGGAAAAAAATGTAGAGGGGAGGGAAAAAATAACAAGACATATAGGCCAAACTAGTTGCTATACTTGAGTGTTAAATTAATTTTCAGCTTATTGACAACTAAGACCATGGAAGAAACATCTTGGGTTATATAATTCTTATCTAATAAATATTGCAGCTTTTTTCTTTTTTTTGAGACAGGGTCTCACCCTGTCACCTAGGCTGGAGTGCAGTGGCGTGATCTCAGCTCATTGCCACTTCCACCTCCCAGACCCAAGTGATCCTCCCACTCCCACCTCAGCCTCCCGAGTTGCTGGGACTACAGTCATGCATCACCACACCTGGATAATTTTTGCTTTTTTTTTTTTTGTAGAGATGGGGTTTTCCCTATATTGCCCAGGCTGGTCTCGATCGAATTCCTGGACTCAAACAATCTGTCCACTTTGGCCTCCGAAAAGTGCTGGGATTCATGAACTACCACGCCTGGCCTATTGCAGCTCTTTATAAATGAAACTTTCCGTCATTAAATTTTAAAAGAAATTTATTAGAAGGATCATTTTACAGGGCACATGGAACAACATACAGTGTCTATACAAACTCTTCTAGAGAATACTCTAGATTCTTAGCAGTAGTTGTAAATTCTTATTGGATAATGTGTTTAGTTAACTTTTTAAATTTAGAAAATATATTAAGCAGCCACTGAGTCATGCATTATTAGTAAAATAAAAAAATCAACACACATATGCATGTAATTTAAAATGTTTTGCTTTGTTTTGCTTTTAGGGTGTTTGCTTTGATGTTCCCACAACTGAGTCAGAAAGGTTACAGGTATTTTTAAAATTTTATCTTTTAAATAGTTGAGTACATTCTCTAACATTTAGATTGGGATATTTTGGGAATCATAGTCACAATGTCATTATCATGCCTAAATCAATGAAGAATTCCTTAATATAAAATAACTAGTCTGTCTTAAACTTAAATGTATTTTTAAAGAGATGGAGTCTCTCTCAGTCTGGAGTGCAGTGGCATGATCATAACTCATTGCAACCTTGAATTCCTGGGCTGAAGTGATCCTCCCACCTCAGACTCCCAAGTAGCTAGGACTACAAGGCATGTGCCACTATTGCTGGCTAACATGTGCCACCACACCCGGATAACTTTCTTTTTTTTTTTTTTTTTTTTTTTTTAGTAGAGATGGGGTTTCTCCATGTTGGTCAGGCTGGTCTGAAACTCCCGACCTCAGGTGATCCACCCGCCTCGGCCTCCCAAAGTGCTGGGATTACAGGTGTGAGCCACTGCTCCTGGCCCCATGCCTGGCTAATTTTTAAAAAAATTTTGTAGAGACAGAGTCTGTAGCACAGGTTGGTCTTGAACTCCTGGCCTCAAGTGATCCTCCCACCTTGACCTCCCAAAGTGTTGGGAATGTTGGTGTGAGCCACCATACCCAGCAAAAAATTTTTTATTATAAATCATTTCAAACATATTTTTTAGATGAGGGACTTGTATAATGAATCTCCATATACCCAACACTCAGCTTCAACAATGATCAGTTCATAGCGAGTTTTGTTTCATTTCTGTGTTCATCTACTTACCCACTTTTCTGCACTCTTTTGAAATAAATTCTAGGTATTCTGTCATTTCAACCATAAACATTTGCATATTTCTAAATATTAACGACTTTAAAAAAATACATTATCATAATACCATAATTAAACTCCCCCAAAATAATAATTCCTTATTATCGTCCAATTTTGTTTAAATTTTTCCATTTGTTTCCTAAATTTTTTAAATATAGGGTCCATAAAGCTCATACATGGTAATTTGATGTTTCTTAAGTCTCTTTTAATATATAGGTTCTTTCTGCTCCCTCTCTCTTTTAAAAAAGTATCCCTGTATTTTATCTGTTGAAGAAAGAAGTTGTCTACTGGATTCCCATAATGAAGAATTTGTCTATTATATCTCAGTACATACTTATATACCTACTTTGAAACAAAAATGAGTATTCTGCTTTTGAAGTCTTTTTAAAAATTCAGAATATATTAAAGGCACATTTTTGTGTCAATAACACAGTTCCTTTTTTTCTTTTCTTTTTATATTTTAATTTTTTTTTTTTTTTTTTGAGACAGAGTCTTGCTCTATTGCCAGGCTGGAGTGCAGTGGTGCAATCTCAGCTCACTGCAACCTCCGCCTCCCGAGTTCAAGCGATTCTCATCCCTCAGCCTCCTGGGTAGCTGGGACTACAGGCGCCCGCCACCACACTCGGCTAATTTTTTGTATTTTTAGTAGAGACGTGGTTTCACTGTTAGCCAGGATGAAATTTTTGTATTTTTAATAGAGATGGGGTTTCACCATGTTAGCCAGGATGGTCTTGATCTCTTGACCTCATGATCTGCCCGCCTTGGCCTCCCAAAGTGCTGGGATTACAGGCTTGAGCCACTGCGCCTGGCCTTTTTATATTTTTAAATAGAGATGGGGTCTTGCTATGTTGCCCAGGCTGGTCTCAAACTCTTGGTCTCAAGTGATCCTCCCACCTCAGCCTCCCAAAGTACTGGGTTCACAGGTGTGAGCCATTGCACCCAGCCACAGTTACTTATTTTTAATTACTCCCTGACATTTTGGCATTTGGGTGGCTGGTTTTCTTAACCAGTGTCCTATTTTCTGAAATTTATATTTTTTCTAAAATTTACTATTATTAGGACTGCCCTAAACATTAGTATAGCGAATTCTTTATGCATTGCCATGTTTCTCTCTTTTTTAAATGTGATTGCTTGGCCAAAAGGTTAGTGCCTGTATTTTAAAATTTTGGTTATATATTGCCAAACCCACCAGTGGTATGTTCGTTTGTCTTTTCCCAAAAAGTACCAGTATTGGAAAGAAAGATAGCCTTAGCAACAGGGTGTCTTAATAACAACTTTTTTTGAGACAGAGTCTCTCTCTGTTGCCCAGGCTGGAGTGTAGTGGCACGATCTAGGCTCACTGAAACCTCTGCCTCCCAGGTTCAAGCAATTCTCCTGCCTCAGCCTCCTGAGTAACTGGGATTACAGGCACTCACTACCACACCTGACTAATTTTTGTATTTCTAGTAGAGTTGAGGTTGCACCACGTTGGCCAGGCTGGTCTCGAACTCCTGACCTCAAGTGATCTGCCCACCTCGGCCTCCCAGAGTGCTGGAATTACAGACATGAGCCACTGTGCCCAGCCAATAATAACTTTCCTTGCCAACTCATGATCACAATAAGGAACAGTTAGTGTAGCAAGATATAAAATAGTGATGTTCTTATAGGTTACCAATTTGTATATCTTCACTTGTTTACTCCAATATCAAAGTGTTTCCGGTGGCTACATTTTTTAGTCCTTGGCTGGTGTTGACTTGTATTTAATCTCCATCATGGGCTCTTTTACTTTTTGCTTGTCAGTGTACCTGCTGAAAACAATGCACTACTTATTAATGGCCTATCTGCATTGTGCTGAGATACCAAATAGTGCTGTTTTAGAATGTATAAACTGAAGCCGGGCACGGTGGCTCAAGCCTGTAATCCCAGCACTTCGGGAGGCCGAGACAGGCGGATCACAAGGTCAGGAGATCGAGACCATCCTGGCTAACCCGCTGAAACCCCGTCTCTACTAAAAAATACAAAAAAGAAAAAACTAGCCGGGCAAGGTGGCGGGCGCCTGTAGTCCCAGCTACTCGGGAGGCTGAGGCAGGAGAATGGCGTTAAGCCGGGAGGCGGAGCTTGCAGTGAGCTGAGATCTGGCCACTGCACTTCAGCCTGGGTGACAGAGCAAGACTCCGTCTCAAAAAGAATGTATAAACTGAGTATAATGTATACTTTTATACATTTATTTAATCAGTATATTTATTAATACATAGTATAATTTTGAATGTATATTTATTTATTAGAATATATTTATTTAGAATGTTAGAATTTATTAGATAAATGTGCTGAGATACCAAATAGTGCTGTTTTAGAATGTATAAACTGAGTATAATGTATACTTTTATACATTTATTTAATTAGTATATTTAATTCGTAATATGTAGTATAATTTTAGAATGTATATTTAGAATGTTAGGATTTATTTATTAGAAGTATATTTATTTAGAATGTTAGAATTTTGAATGTGTATTTATTTAGAATGCATATTTATAGAATGTAATTAGTATATTTAATTAGTAATACATAGTTTAATTTTAGAATTTATGAATTGAGTATGAATTTATGATCTCAAAAATAGAAAATATTTTTGCTTATTTTCTGGTTTTCATTTTTGTTCCAGATACTTTAACAGAATAGATGGCCTTTAGCTAATAGATATGAAAAAGGTGTCTTCTATACTTACATGTTTACTTATGGTTTCTATTTTGCATTTATATTAATCCTGTAAATTCCCCTAACAGGCAGAGTGGCATGATTCCGACTGGATACTCTCAGTGCCAGCCAAATTACCTGAAATTGAAGAATATTATGATGGAAACACATCTTCTAATTCCAGACAGAGGAGTGGCTGGTCAAGTGGTCGATCGGGCCGGTCAGGCCGGTCAGGTGGTCGATCTGGTGGCCGGTCAGGTAGACAGAGTCGACAAGGGAGTCGCTCAGGAAGTCGACAAGATGGTAGAAGACGAAGTGGGAATAGGAATCGATCAAGAAGTGGGGGCCACAAACGGAGTTTTGACTGAGTATTTGATAGTTAATCTACCAGTGTGAGCTTGCCTATTTCTGCCTAATCATGTACATTATCCACCAAAAATTAGGTCATCATAGTTGAGGTATGTGTCTGCTATTTGCAAAGAAGTTGGTCGTATTTTTTTAAAAAGTATTTCACAAGAATGGTTGTAAACAAATCTACTTATCCAGTTATACCTTTGAATAAAAAAACCTCCTTTTATTGTCTCTTTTCACTTACGTGTTAAGAATTTTCTCAGTGTAATCTTAAAAATATCTTTACAAACTTGGCAGTCAGGCCAAGTGTGGTGACTCATGGCTATAATCCCAGCGCTTTGGGAGGCTGTGGTGGGCGGATCACTTGAGGTCAGGAGTTTGAGACCAGCCTGACCAACATGGTGAAACCCCAACTCTGTTAAAAATACAAAATTTAGCTGGACATGGTGGCGCATGCCTGTAATCCCAGCTACTTGGGAGGCTGAGGCAGGAGAATCGCTTGAACCTAGGAGGCGGAGGTTGCAGTGTGCTGAGATCATGTCACTGCACTCCAGCCTGGGCAATAGAGTGAGACTCTGTCTCAAAACAAACAAAACTTGGTAGTCAAGCTAATCTTAACGTAAGATTACCTGCATTTTACAAAATGTGATGTATTTGTATTCATATCATTCCTTCCATAGGTTATGTGATAAAAATAAGAAATTCCCTTCTACATTAAAGGACTGTGTAAACTGGTGACATGGTTAGTTAGGTGTATCATTTTAGTCTAGATACAGTTAATTAAAAGGGTGTGCAAACAGTGCATACTCATTAATTTATTCCACAGATATTTATTGAATTTCTACTATGTTTCCATCACTATGCTAACCACTGGGGAGTATAGTTGTGAATAAGGCATAATCACTATCCTTAAGAAACTTAGAGTCAATTATTACAGACTTAACAAATGAAAGCTAAGACAGTGGTAGGTATGGGATGCTAAGGACCTACTTGGGGTGCACCTGACCAGTTTTAGGAGTCAGGAAGGCCTTTTAAAAGTGATACCCAACAGAGAAATAAAGAAGTATCCATTTAACCACATGTATGTACTGGTGGGAAGAGGAGTTTAGAAGGGAGAGGGCTTGCAGGCAGAGAGAACAGCATATGTGGAACCCAGAGGCAAAGAATAGCATGGTAAGTCTGAGGTTTCCATATGACAGAGAACAGGAATCAGAGACCGGTTTAGTATTTAACAGGGACAGATTTTAAAGACCTTATGTACGTTGTTAAGGAGTTTAAAGCTTTTCTTGAAGACAGTGGGTAATCATTTAAGGGCTTAAAGTAAGGAGTAACATGATTTGATTTATATTTTAGAAAGAATGCTGGCCACACTGAAGAGACTGAATTGGAGAAAAGGCAGACTGGAGGCCTGGAGACCTCTTAAGATGCCATAGCAGTAATCTATGGTAGAGATCTAGCTGGCGATCTGAACTAATGCTAAGTAACGTATTTTGAGGGATGAGAACTGAGGCACTTGAGAGGTTGTTACTTGTCCAGAATCATGCAGCTGGATGTGAGGTAAATGAGGATTTGAACCCAGAAAAATGTCTAGCTTCTGAACCAGCACTCTTAACCACTGTACTAAATAGTGACAGTGGACACTGAAAAACATGGATAGGTTTCAGAGTTTTTTTTTTTTTTAATATGGAGTCTTGCTGTGTCGCCCAGGCTGGAGTGCAGTGGCGTGATCTTGGCTCACTGTAACCTCCGTCTCCCAGGTTCAAGTGATTCTTCTGCCTCAGCCTCCTGAGTAGGTGGGACTACAGGCACGTGCCACCATGCCCAGCTGATTTTTTGTATTTTTAGTAGAGATGGGGTTTCACCGTCTCTAGCCAGGATGTTGTCGGATCTCCTGACCTCATGATCCGCCCGCCTCGGCCTCCCAAAGTGCTGCAATCACAGGCGTGAGCCACTGCGCCCAGCTGGTTTCAGAGTTAGGAGGCAGAATTGTTAGGACTCAGATAGTGGATTAAAAGATGAGAGGGAAATAGAATAAAACCTGGATTTTGTTTTTGTTTTTTAGATGAGGTCTCACACTGTTGCCCCAGCTAGAGTGCAGTGGCTCAATCTAGGCTCGCAGCAACCTCAACCTCCTAGGTTCAAGTGATCCTCCCACCTCAGCTACTCTAGTAGCTGGAACTATAGGTGCATGCCACCAAGTCCAGCAAAAAACCTAGATTTTTTTCCCTGAGATAGGGTACTAGCAGGAAGAGCAAGAAAAGTTATATGAAGAGGGGTTGGGAATATGATTAGTTCAGGATTAGATATATTTTAATATTAACTAACGCATGAAATATGTAAAAGGAAATAAACAGTAGACAATTGGATTTGTAATTCTGAACCTCAGGAGAGAGATTTGTTCTAGAGATATAATTTTGGGAATGATAGACCAAAAAATAATGATAGTTAAGCTAGTAGATGAGATTATCCAAGTATGGTAAGAGCAGAGGACTGAGGAGGGAAGCCAGAGGGCCACCAGTGTACTTAATTCATAGTAGAAGAAAGAGGACTCCATTGAGAAGAGATGAGGAGGACAGAAAGCCCATGAGTGTGTGGCTTTTAGAGGAAACAGGACGAGCTAGAAATGGCCATTGGATTTGGCAAAAGAAACTTTATAGGGAGCAACCATAGTAATAAGAGTATTGAGAATAGAAGCTATTTAGCTGTGGGTTCAGTAGGAAATGGGAGATGAAGTGGTGAGAACAAACATGAAGATCTCATTCTGAAATTTGATTGTCAATAGGGAAGAATAAGCAAAAGCTGGAGATAGAAGGACATGAAATTCTGGCAAGGATTTTATGTGTATGTGTGGGAGGTGGGGTATTTGAGCATGTTGAAATGTGGTAGGAAGAAGCCCTAAAGGAGAGAGGGCAACATGAAGTTTCAGGAGAAGGAATTTATGGGATCAAGCACACAACTAGAGATTTTAGCTTTAGTTATTCATTGTTTATTTTTTAAAAGTTATTAGGCCGGGCGCGGTGGCTCATGCCTGTAATCCCAGCAGTTTGGGAGGCCAAGGCGGGCAGATCACCTGACGTCAGGAGTTCAAGACCAGCCTGGCTAACACAGGGAAACCTTGTCTCTACTAAAAATACAAAAATGAGCCGGGTGTGGTGGTAGGTGTAATCCCAGCTATTCGGGAGCCTGAGGCAGGAGAATTGCTTGAACCTGGGAGGCAGAGGTTGCAGTGAGTGGGGATTACGCCACTACACTCACAGCCTGGGTGACAGAGTGAGACTCTGTCTGAAAAAAAAAAAAGAAAAAATATATTTATTGATTGATAGAGTCTTGCACTGTTGCCCACGCTGTTGTGCAGTGGTACAGTCATGGCTCACTGCAGCCTCGATCTCCCAGGCCCAAGTGATCCTCTTACTTCAGCCTCCTGAGTAGCTGGGACTATAGGTGTGTGCTACCATACCCAGCTAGTTTTTGTGTGTGTGTGGTTTTTTTTTTTTTTGGTAGGGATCGAGTCCCATTATGTTGTCCCGGCTGGTCTGAAACTCCAAGGCTCAAGCAATCCTTCCATCTCGGCCTCCCAAAATGCCCAGTTGCAGGTGTGAGCCATGTGAGCCACTGTGCCTAGGCTTTTTTTTTTTTTTTTTTTCAATTGGCTGTGTTGCCCAGGCTGGTCTTGAACTGGACGCAAGTAATCCTCTTGTCTCAACCTCTTGAGTAGCTAGGATTATAGTGCATGCCACTGTTCCTGGCTAGAGATTTTAGCCTTAGACAGCATAACATTTTGTCAGGGAGAAAGTATGATTATCTTGCAGATGTTAAGGTAACAACTACAGGTGGAGCAACTGAGTGATTTCCTGTATTAAACAGCATTATATTGTAGGAATGAAGATGAGGGATAGTTTGACTGATCCAGGATTGGAGTTTCACTTTGTGAGTGAAAGGATGACGAGGTAAAGATGCCAAAGACTCTGGCAAAAGTGATAGGAGTAATGGTCCATGGAGTCTAGACTGCCTAGGGATTGAAGTGGAAATGGGGTTGATAACAGAGAATGTAGAGGAGGCAAGGGACTGAAGGTCCGTGAGGGCTGTCTGAACTTGAGATTTCAAGAATGGAGCAACTGGGGAGAAGCAAGTGCAGAGTATGACCTTTGTCTGTTGGGGCAAAAGTCACTTCAGTTGCGGTGGTCAAAGCAGTGGGTACATGGGTGGTACTCAAGGACAGTGAGGTCTCCTACGATGAAAACAAGCCAGGACTGCAGTGAGGAAGACTAACCCGATTCGAAAATATCAGTGAATGGTGGGGGTTGGGCAATTACCTGAATGAGGAGGGGTATAGGGTGACATTATGCCTTATCTTTTAAAGGGACAAGAGCTTTTACATGAAAGTGGAGTAATGGTTTGAAAATGGATTTGAGGAAAAGAGGACGCTGACATCAACTGGGATATGTGGAATTTCAGGGAATGGGCAACATCTGTGTGTGAAACCTGCAGAGGGTGGGTTTTCAGAAAGAGCCAGATTTCAGTTAAGCCAAGGAGGCAGGGAAGGACTTTCAGTGCTGGCTTGTGGAAGGTGGAAGTTTTGATTTGGGGGACTAGTGTTACAGACACACAACTGGGGGGAAAATGTCAGTCTGCTTTGCATTTGAGCAACTGAGTTGTTGTATAACCAAGATGAAATGGGCTCCATTCATATTAAGTTGCATGAGTACTAGTATATTCAGTCAGAATATGTTGTGTGCCTACAATGTCGCGGGCAATATGTTTTGGGTTAATAAGCAGTGCCCAGTCTCTGTACCCTGGAGTTCAGAATCTAGTGAAATAAGTGGACAATAAACCTATGTCCATGGGAATGACTAAGTACAATGATTTGTGAATACTGAGCAAGGGCACCTGGCCCTGGAATGGGAGTGGGAGTTCAGGGAAAGCTTTTTAGACATGATGACTGAGCATTAAGTAGGTAAAAGAAACAGGAAACTGGGAATGGGCATCCAGGCAAAGTCACAGAAAAGCTGATGAAACAACATGGTCTTAAGTATGGGGAACTATGAGTAGCTCTTGTTGCTGGGATTGTGACTATGAGGAAGGCAATTGTGAGAACAAGGCAAGATGTATTATATCTTGGAGGGCTTTGTAGGTCTTGTTTTGGATAGCCATTGGAGGGTTTCAGGGAAGAGTGAAAAAGATAAGTATGTAGGTAAATGCCAACAGGGTGGATAGGTTTAAGAGAGTCTACCTGCTAAAGGTCAGCTGCCCCTATTAGCAAGGGTCCTAACAAAATTAAATAATAGCTTTCCATATGTTTTGAAAGTAGGATGGGGCAGGGCAAATTTCTCATCAGATTCGCAGCTTTGGGCTGCACTTGGCCACTGGTATTACTCTTCTTCCTTTTAGAAGCCAGTACCTTCATGGCTCCATTTTTTGGCTTTTGGCCTCCTGTTTGGTACTCTGTGCTCTAGTCATTTAACAGCTATTTGAACTAGAATCAGTTACCCTGATCTTCAGTTTTTGAATTTATAAATGAAATAACATCTGTTTTATTATCTCCAGCTTTAGAATTATGAATTCACTTAGGTTTAAATCTTGAGAGTCTTCTCTCACATTGTTTTTGTTTCCTATATTTTGGGGATAGTGCTTAACAGTAGTTTTTAAAAACCATATTCCTTTTTTTTTTTTTCCTTATATACATGTCAGGCAGAGCGCAGTGACTCATGCCTGTAATCCCAACACTTTGGGAGGCCGAGACGAGTGGATCACTGAAGGTCGGGAGTTCGAGACTAGCCTGGCCAACATGGTCAAACTCCATCTCTACTGAAAATACAAAAAATAGCTGGGCGTGGTGGTGAGCGCCTGTAATCTCAGCAATTTGGGAGGCTGAGGCAAGAGAATTGCTTGAACTCAGCAGGCGGAGGTTGTACTGAGCCAAGATCACACAACTGTACTCCAGCCTGGACGACAGAGTGAGACTTCATCTCAAAAAAAAAAAAAAAAAGATACATGTCCATTGTTGGGAATCTGAAAAAATAGAGAAGCAAATGGAAGAATATAAAAACCACCCACAGTCACATTACTCAGAAATAATGACTGCTAACATTTTATTTTGTAGACTTTTGAATTCGTTGTGTATGCATATACATGCTCTTAAAAATAGAAATTCTCCCTCTAATTTTGTGAAAACATTACATCATCCAGATCAGAGGAAATGGGCCTGGCAAAATATTGATATTTAAGCATTCAAGGATATTCAACATTTCCTATCAAAGTTTTTCTCTATTTCGTTTTTTTTTTTGTTTTTTTTTTTTTTTGAGATAGGGTCTTGCTCTGTCACCCAGGCTGGAGTGCAATGGTGCAATCTTGGTTCACTGCAACCTCCGCCTCCCAGGTTCAAGCAATTCTGCTTCAGCCTCCCAAGTAGCTGGGACTACAGGTGTGCACAACCATATCCAGCTCCTATCAAATTTACATAAGCTATTCTTCCTCTTGTTACTGAATTTTATACTGATGACAAGATAATTGGCCACCTTTTGTCCAATGGGCCTTTTGCATGTTTCCTGGTGGAAATTTGGGTTTGCCCCTATATGCAGGTTACAAAGGAACTTAGTTTATAAGCTTTGAAAAGTTTTCCATTTAGTACCATTCTGGGGCTTACTCTCTTGTTGAATATCTCTTGATGATAAACATGTCCCTGTACTGTATGCAGTAGTATCATGTATATAGCAGGATCATGTAGTGTTGTGGTTTGTCAACCAGACTGCAGGTTCTTTGAGGCAGGGACTGGGCCTCCACTTAGTATCTAAACTACATGATACAATGGTGAAACCAGAGATGTTAAGCATTTTGTTGGCCAATTAGTTGACTGCATTCATGCTTGCTCTCCTTTCTTCTACATCTAACACCAGGATTACTCAAGTACTTTTGCACCTGGGCATATAGCTAAAATTTATTTCAAGGGGTTCCCCTCCACCACTGCTATGTTAACATTCAATAAACACTTAATTACAGATTACTATGTACCAGGCACTGTCTGAAATTTTGAGGACACAAAGATGAATAAATCAAGGCTCCTGGCTCAGGGATATCAGAATATAAGTTAAAGCATTGTTGCACATTTTCACAAAATGTTAAAAAAATTTGAGACCATGGCTGGGTGCAGTGGTGCACATCTGTAATCCCAGCACTTTGGGAGGCCAAGGCGGGTGGATCACCTGAGGTCAGGAGTTCGAAACCAGCCTGGCCAACATGGTGAAACCTTTTCTCTACTAAAAATACAAAAATTAGCCGGGCGTGGTGGCAGGCACCTGTAATCCCAGCTACTCGAGAGGCTGAGGCAGGAGAATTGCTTGAACCTGGGAAGCGGAGGTTGCGGTGAGCTGAGATTGCGCCACTGCACTCCAGCCTGGGCGACAGACTTGTCTCAAAAAAATAAATAAATAAACGAGACCATGAAACATCAAATAATAGTTTAGATGAAATAAAATTTTTCCTTGAAACTCTGATTAAAAAATGTGCAGTAATCAGAAATACTTTTCCAGCATTTTCCTTTATCATAAAATGTAATATTTTAAATTGTGTTTTTAAACCCTTGTGATACTAAGTTTTAACAGTTCTCATTGATTGTGCTCTATGTACCAGGCACTGCCAGACCATTTTCTGCCATTATCTTACTTAATTTTCTCAATAGATGAAGTAGGTTTTGTTATCCTCATTTCATACAAGGGAAACTTGGGTTCAGATTAGGTAATGTGTCCAAAAATAACAGAGCAGACTGGGTATGGTGGCTCCTGCCTGTAATCCCAGTACTTTGGGAGGCAGAGGTGGGAAGATCACTTGAGCTCTGGAGTTCAAAACCAGCCTGGGCAACATGGCAAAACTCCATCTCTCCAAAAAAAAAAATTAAAAAATTAGCCAGGCATGGTGGCACATGCCTGTAGTCCCAGCTACTCGGGAGGCTGAGGTGGGAAGATCGTTTGAGTCTGGGAGGTTGAGGCTGCAATGAGCTGTGATCACACCATTGCACTCCACTCAAGCCTGGGCAACAGAAGGAGAACCTGTCTCAAAAAAATGAAATAAAGACTGGGCGCTGTGGCTCATGCCTGTAATTCCAGGACTTTGGAAGGCTGAGGCGGGCGGGTGGATCACCTGAAGTCAGGAGTTCGAGACCAGCCTGGCAAAGATGGTGAAACCCCATCTCTACTAAAAATAGAAAAATTAGCTGGGTGTCGTGGCGAAGGCCTGTAATCCCAGCTACTAGGGAGGCTGAAGGATGAGAATCGTGGAGGTTGCAATGAGCTGAGATCGCGCCACTTCACTCCGGGTTGAGCAACAGAGCTAGACTCCGTCTCAAAAAAAAAAAAAAAGGCTGATTGTCAATGTCAGGTATTCTGATTCTAACCCATTTTTGAAATTTATTTTTTCATATATATTATATATATAATATTATATATTTATATATGTATATATAAAGACATAGGGGTTTTGCTATGTCGCCCAGGCTGGTCTTGAAGTCCTGGCTTCTTTGGAGGCTGAGGCAGGAGATTCGCTTGCGCCTGGGAGGCAGAGGTTGCAGCGAGCCCAGGTCGCGCCATGGCACTCTCTAGCCTGGGTGACAGAGGAGACTCTTGTCTCAAACCACAAGACTTCTCTCTCTCCCGCTAGTCTATAAAGCTTCTTGAGGATAAGGCTTTTGTGTCTGCTAGTGAATCCTAGCCCTGTTTGTCCTACCTGACACAGTGAACGCTCATAAAATGTTTGAGTGCACGCATGAATGAACGACTAGAACCGACTGAATTTTTTTTTCCTTCAGGCTCCTGAGTCTGGCCGACACTTTCAGAGTAGACGTTTCCAAGAGATGATTAAGAATACACATCCGCGAGTCTGTACGTGCAAACTCGAACAATATAACATAAAGCACTGAAGATGCTCCACTCAAAAGCAACTAGAAGCCTTCATTTTTCAGGCTGGGGCTAGGGAAAATCTGGCCAGTGTTGGAGAATACAAAGCTAACCTTTGTAATTCCTTGCGGTTTTACCGTTCCGTAGGTGCCTTCTAGACCAAAGGCCGCCAGTGGTCAGTCAATGCACTAAATTTAGCCACAGTCACAGGCCGTTGCTTTGAATTTACCTCGCGGAGAGCAGTCTTTCCTGTGCTTCCTGCTTTCCCCGGAAGTGCCTTGCTACAGGAAGTGACGAGAGCCGGGTGGACAGAGGCGGGGGAACTACCTCTTCCTCTCCACGCGGTTGCGAAGACTGGTTGGCCTGGGCAGCCTGCGCTGAAGATGCCGGGAAAACTCCGTAGTGACGCTGGTTTGGAATCAGACACCGCAATGAAAAAAGGGGAGACACTGCGAAAACAAACCGAGAAGGTGAAACGGAGGGACCTGGGGCCAGGGGGGACGCTGAGTGGAGCGGAACCCCGGGGTGCGGGAGAGGTGCCCGGGCTGGGATCGTGAGAGCGCGCGGCGGGTAACAGCGCGTCCAGAGACCGGGCGTGGGTCTTGACGGGCGGTCGTCCAGGAGTGGTGCGCTCCCAGGCAGTGGATGCGTCTGCCCGACCAAGCCGGGTCCGCCGCGCGCTGACCTCTTCCTCTGAGATTAGAGGCATCCACATTGTCCCAGGAACTCTGGTAGAGAGGCCCTATTGGAGCTCGGGAGAAGGCCGGGTGTCCCACGTGGTCCCCGGCGACTGGGCGCGCCTCACACAGTGCGCAGAGTTGGACATTCAGTCAGGCTCCACGTTGCTGGCTGAGACATAACTCCCGGCTTGAGCGTGCGCGAAGGGAATTACAAGTCAAGTCAAAGTGGGGACTGGAGGCAGGGTGCGGTGGCTCATGCCTGTAATTCCAACACTTTGGGAGGCCGAGGCGGGCGGATCATGAGGTCAGGAGTTCGAGACCAGGCTGGCCAACATAGTGAAACCCCGTCTCGACTAAAAATACAAAAATTAGCCGGGCATGGTGGCTCACGCCAGTAGTCCCAGCTACGCGGGAGGCTGAGGCCGGAGAATTGCGTGAACCCGGGAAGCGGAGGTTGTGGTGAGCCGAGATCGCGCCACTGCAAGTCAACCTGGGCAACAGCGAAACTCCGTCTCAAAAAAAAAAAAGTGGGGACTGGAGCTTTAGAGTAGACTGGAGATATCTTAACCTCATCTGCGCACGTGGGCGGCGTCTTTAGTGACTTTTTAAACTCTAGTAAGGGAAGTACAGTTTGTTTTCCGGTAAGCCGCCCTGAGAAGATGACGTAACTCAGTTCTTCTTAGTATTATATTGACTAGATTTCCCATGGAAATGTAAAGGCATGTGTTGCGGTGCTGAGTGTACACCATATTTTTTTATATAGGCCAGCAGTGTGCAGTAGTCTTAACCTTGACAGCCGTCCCTTGCTTTGCTGTTGCTTCCTAGTGATTTAACTTGTGACTGAGTCTCTGTTCTGAGATAAGTCAGTGGGAAGAAAGATTGTTCTTGGACTTAGGTTGTACACTACTTAGAATGAACTTTCCTTGTTTGTTTCCCTGCCTTTTGATATGGAGCTCTTACAATAGCAATATTTTAGAATCGTAGGAAGCCGCGGCAGATTTGTACTCAGGTGCAAGAAGTAGTGGTCCTGGTTTACATCGCATCAGTCAGTTGCTTTCAATTTGGCATGCTCAAATCCAGAGATACATGACCAAACTCTGTTATATTCCAAAAGAGACCACCGGGATGGGAAACTTGGTCTTATTTGGTGGAACCAAGGGATGAAAACGAATAAAATTTTGGAAGGAGACTAGCTTGTTTTTTGTTGGCAAGGAGATTATTTTTAATCTATGATTTGAGAACAGAGACCAGGCCTGAAGTTTCCAGGAGGCGGAATTCAGTGTAATATGTATTTCCAAGATTGTTCTGGGGCTCTGCCAGAATAGGTTTCTAAGGAGGCTACAACCTGTGTCTAATTGCTTTCAATAGTATGAAAAGTTGTAGGGGGTCAGAAAGTTCAAATAGGAGCCACAGTCATCTGTCTTACTTGGTTCTGAGGTGTCACTCTTTCGATATTCTTGTAACTTATTTATTTTATTTTAAATTAAGTACATCTTTTTTACACAAGGGTGATAGACTGAGTTTTTATAACTTTTTGTTTCATAAAGTGTCTCTTTTATTTTATTTATTATTTGTTATTTTTTTTTGAGATCAAGTTTTGCTTTCGTTGCCCAGGCTTGTTCTCCATTGGTCAGGCTGGTTTTAAACTCCCAACCTCAGGTGATCCGCCCACCTCGGCCTCCCAAAGTGCTGGGATTACAGCATGAGCCACCGTGTCCTGCCCTTTTATTTTTTGTAGAGACAGTCTTACTGTCACCCAAACTAGAGTGCAGTGGCATGATTATAGCTAACTGCAGCCTTGAATTCCAGGGCTGAAGCAATCCTCCCACCTCAGCCTCCTAAGTAGCTAGGAGTATAGGTGTGTGCCGCTACGTCTGGCTAATTTAAATTTTTTTTTTTTTTTGAGACAGTCTTGCTGTGTCGCCCAGGCTGGAGTGCAGTGGCGCAATCTCAGCTCACTGCAACCGCTGCCTCCCGGGTTCAAGCAACTCTCCTGCCTCAGCCTCCCAAGTAGCTGGGACTACAGGTGCATGACCATGCGTGGCTAATTTTTTTTGTATTTTTAATAGAGACGAGGTTTCGCTGTATTAAGCCAGGGTGGTCTCCTTCTCCTGACCTTGTGATTCGCCCTCATTGGCCTCCCAAAGTCCTGAGATTACAGGCGTGAGCCACCATGCCCAACCTAATTTTTAAAGTTTTTCAATAGAGAAAGGGTCTTGCTATATTGCCCATGCTTGCCTGGAACTGCTGGCCTCAAACAATCCTCATGCCTTGGCCTCCCAGAGTGCTGGGATTACAGGCATGAACCACTGCACCTGGCCCTAAACTGTCTTTATATAAATTAATTTGCTCTTGTGAGATAGGCAAAGTGCAGAATTCCTGTTTTGGAGTTAGAGGCTGCAGTGAGCTATGATGATGCCTCTGTACCACAACCTGGGTGAAAAATAGAAATTGTTTCTTAAAAAAACAAAAAAATCCCTGTTGTTTTACCTGGGATTTTAGCAGGAAGAAAGAAAAGAAACCTGCTTAACATCATCAATCTGTAGATACATGGCCTTATTCTATTGGAATTGAATTTGGACTTTCTATATTGTTGAGTTTGGAGCCTGTTGGAGTATCCTATGAGCTTATCCAAATCCCTTACAAAAATCTGGTTTCCAGGCCAAGTGTGTTGGCTCATGTAATCCTAGCAGTTTGGGAGGCTGAGGTGGGTGGGTTGCCTGAGCTCAGGAGTTTGAGACCAGCCTGGGCAACATGGCAAAACCCCGCCTCTACTAAACATACAAAAATTAGCTGGGTGTGGTGGTGCACACCTGTAGTCCCAGGTACTCGGGAGGCTGAGGCATGGGAATTGCTTGAACTCGCGAGTGGAGGTTTCAGTGAGCTGAGATTGTACCACTTCACTTGAACCTGGGTGATAGAGCGAGACTCTGTCTCAAAAAAAAAAAAAAGAAAAGAAAATCTGTTTTACAACTGTTTGACCCACATGAGTTGAATAGTTACTAAGGGGCACTCTTCATTTTCCAAGATAGTAAAACTATTGATATATACTTGTCTCTATATATAGCTAACAAGTGGTTTTTTAAAAAGTTTACTATTTTTATTTTTATCTCATCACAACGTGAAAGTACAAATGTCAAAATGCCTCAGAACTATATTTTTCTTTTTTTTTTTTTTTTGAGACGGAGTCTTGCTCTGCCACCCAGGCTGGAGTACAGTGGCCGGATCTCAGCTCACTGCAAGCTCCGCCTCCCGGGTTCACGCCATTCTCCTGCCTCAGCCTCCCGAGTAGCTGGGACTACGGGCGCCTGCCACCTCGCCCGGCTAGTTTTTTTTTTGTATTTTTAGTAGAGACGGGGTTTCACCGTGTTCGCCAGGATGGTCTCGATCTCCTGACCTCGTGATCCGCCCGTCTCGGCCTCCCAAAGTGCTGGGATTACAGGCTTGAGCCACCGCGCCCGGCCTAGAACTATATTTTTCAAAGGTGAAAATGATCTTGAAATAATCCAGAATTGATGAATTTTGCAAATGTATAAATGCCTTATTCAGTGTTTGTATTTTCCTTTTGAATTTTTTAGAAAGAGAAAAAAGAGAAGCCAAAATCTAATAAGACTGAAGAGATAGCAGAAGAGGAAGAAACTGTTTCCCCCAAAGCTAAACAAGTTAAAAAGAAAGCAGAGCCTTCTGAAGTTGACATGAATTCTCCTAAATCCAAAAAGGCAAAAAAGAAAGACGAGCCGTCTCAAAATGACATTTCTCCTAAAACCAAATGTTTGAGAAAGAAAAAGGAGCCCATTGAAAAGAAAGCGGTTTCTTCTAAAACCAAAAAAGTGACAAAAAATGAGGAGCCTTCTGAGGAAGAAATAGATGCTCCTAAGCCGAAGAAGATGAAGAAGGAAAAGGAAATGAATGGAGAAACTGGAGATAAAAGCCCCAAACTGAAGAATGGATTTCCTCATCCTGAACTTGACTGTAACCCCGGTAAAGCTGCCAGTGAAGAAAGTAGCGGTGATATAGATCAGGTAAATTTGCACTTCATTGGGTAGAAGATATCTTTCATTGTTGTTTTAGATAAATAAGTAGGTAACTGCTATATGTAGCCTTTAATTGCAGGACAAAATGTGATGTGTCAGCACTTCATGGATTGGGGGATACCTTAGGCTAAGTGGAACTTCATCTTAAAAATTAGCATATGACAGGGCACGGTAGCTCAGCTAAGATGGAGCCCCGTCTTTTTTTGTTGTTGTTGTTGAAATGGAGTCTCGCTCTGCCACCCAGGCTGGAGTGCAGTGGCATGATCTTGGCTCACTGCAACCTCTGCCTCCTGGGTTCAAGTGATTCTCCTACCTCAGCCTCCTCAGTAGCTGGGATTGCGGGCGTGTGCCATCATGCCCGGCTAATTTTTTGTATTTTTAGTAGAAGTGTGCTTTCACCATGTTGGCCAGGCTGGTCTTGAACTCCTGACCTCAGGTGATCCACCGCCCCCCACCCTTGGCCTCCCAAAGTGCTGGGATTACAGGCGTGAATCTGTTCTCAGCAGACTCTGTCCTAAAAAAAGAAAAAAGGGCCGGGCGCCGTGGCTCACACCTGTAATCCCAGCACTTTGGGAGGCTGCGGTGGGCAGATCACGAGGTCAGGAGATCGAGACCACAGTGAAACCCCGTCTCTACTAAAAATACACAAAATTAGCCATGCATGGTGGCGGGTGCCTGTAGTCCCAGCTACTCGGAGGCTGAGGCAGGAGAATGGCGTGAACCTGGGAGGCAGAGCTTGCAGTGAGCCGAGTCTCACCACTGCACTCCAGGCTGGGCGGCGACAGAGCGAGACTCCGTCTCAAAAAAAAAAAAAAAATTAGTGTAGTGTCACAATGCTTCCTTTACAAATAAGCAGATACTGTTTAAGCTTAGGGAGAGTCTTGGTCTGCTTATTTGCGAGTCAGTCATCAACAGAAGAGATACAGTTGTGTAAATGGGCCCTAGTTTCCCTCTGAGGGGTTTAACCAAATAAATTATTGGAATTACTGGAAAGGTTGATTGTATAAGTCCTTTTGGTTAGGCCATTAAGTAATCATCCTGGAGTTGAACAGGATGATAAAATGTCTGTCCAGAACCTAATTCTGTTACCTTTCAGAAACTCAGTCATGAAAGAAAAGTACTAACTGTATTAAAAAACATTTTTTTTAGACATGGGATCTCGCTATGTGGCCCAGGCTGGTCTAGAACTTGTGGCCTCAAGCAATAATCCCGCCTAAGCCTCCTGAGTAGCTGGGATTACAGGCACGAGCCACCACACCCAGCTGAAAAATACTGATTCTAATAAATTTTCTTTTTCTATAGATCATGGTCAACATTTGTAATTTTTTTCCTGATTATAAAAAATATGTGATCCAGAGAAAATAGAAAATGCAGACATTTTGAAAAAAGAAAGAAATGCTTCCTGGAATTTCACCATTCATTTAGTAAATATTAATACCTGTCCTTTTCAAGTGCAGAAGTAATCTTGTTCATTTTTGGTGTTTCCTTATAGTACTTTTAATATATGCATCTATTATTTTTAATCAGATTAGGATTGTACTATGCAATCTTGTATCTTGACTTCTCTGTTTCTATCTAAGCATTTTTCTCATTAAGTATGCTTAATGGTTACATAATCTTTCATATAAATGTCTTGAAGTCTACTTGCTACTTTTATTGAGCATTCAGATAGATATCTTACTATCAAATAATGCCACAGTGACTGGTACCTCATAAACGTTTGTTCATTTTCTATGGATGTGTGTATACGAGAGATGCTGCTTTGGAAGAGGGCTAATGACATTTCTAACAGTATATTGTTGTATTGTTGGTTGTGGTTATGGAGTAGATCTTAGTTGAGATCTAGTCACACATAATATACCCAGTATATATTTGCCTCAGATTTTTCTTTTGTTAAGGTTTTATAGATTTATGACAATGTTTCCTTTTCAGATCTTGATTTACCTATCAAGGTTTTTGTGTCTTTTTGGTTGATTTTTAAACTGATGTGTTTAGAAGAATTGCTTTAGGATAGCTTGTTTTGTCTCTTTTTCAAAAGGTTCTCTGTTAATTTGTGTAGGTGATTATTGATTTCTTTCTGTGGCCCTTTACTTGATAGGAAATATCTGTGGAACAAAAAGAAGGCGCTTTCTCTAATTTTCCCATATCTGAAGAAACTATTAAGCTTCTCAAAGGTAATGTTCTTGGAAATATCATATGATGTTAGAACGTATTATTTTAACAGAAGCACTCCACTGTTTTTGTTAAGATGAACCAGGATATATTCTTATTGTAGGCGGACACATGCAATCATATAATGAAGTAGGCTTGTGTATTCAGTATAGTACTATAGTAGTGATGGTTCTTCATGCCTCTTAAACAAGTGGTTAAAATTTCTTCAGGCCCTCTGTGGTGGCTCACACCTGTAATTGATTGAGGCCAGGAGTTTGAGACCTGCCTGGGTAACATAGTAACAACCTGTCCCTACAAAAAGTTTAAAAATTAGCGGGGCACATGGTGACACACATCTATAGTCCTAACTACTCCAGAGGCTGAGGAAGGAAGATCGCTTGAGCCCAGGAGTTCAAGGCTTCAGTGAACTGTGATCACACCCCTGCATGCCAGCCTGGGTGACAGAATGAAACCCTGTCTCAAAAAAAATTGTATTTAATACAATATGTATTCAGAAGTGTAATGAATAATGATGCTGGTGAAATTAAGCAATTAGGTGATGCCATGTTAATGTTTTATCTCTTTCGCTTCTGAGGCATCTTTAGGTTAATGAGCCTAATTTATAGGTGTAAACCCAGAATTCATTTAATAATCTGCTTCTGAACTAGCTGACGGACGAGTCACAGTTACTCAAGTAGGTGCTTCCTAAATCAGGAGCAGCACAGTTGGATTACAAAGCACCAGATTTTCACGTTTATGGATGAGACTTCAAATATTTACTGTAATTGGGTGCTTTAAAGTTTGCTGATATTTTTCAGTCAAGCAGATTCGTTGCTATCAGAATATTTTTGAGCCAGGTATGATGGCTTGCACATGTAATCCCAGCTGTCCATCAAGCTGAGGCAGGAGGATCACTTGAGCCTAGGAGTTCAAGGCTGCAAGTGAGTTATGATCACACCACTGTACTCCAGAGTGGGTGACAAAGCAAGACCCTGTTTCTTAAAATATATATATATTTGACCCTAACTTTGTAGATGTTGACCAGAAGTTAGAATTCCTTAATTCTGCAGGACCAGAAGCATGAATAGTATACTTCAGTATGTCAGTATGGCTAATATTTTAAGAATTGTGGTGTGAGATAACACAGTTAATTTGTTCATAGGCCGAGGAGTGACCTTCCTGTTTCCTATACAAGCAAAGACTTTCCATCATGTTTACAGTGGGAAGGACTTAATTGCACAGGCACGGACAGGAACTGGGAAGACATTCTCCTTTGCCATCCCTTTGATTGAGAAACTTCATGGGGAACTGCAAGACAGGAAGAGAGGCCGTCCCCCTCAGGTAACTGTCTTAAATACAAGGGCTGTCAGTCAGCACGGGAAAAAACACCACTTGGGCATTGTGTACATACCCTATGATTTTTTATTGAGTTCTTACAGTCACCCATTCTATTTACTGTGGATCTTTATGTGAAAGTAATTGAGGATAATTCTTTTATATTTAATAATATATACAGATCATTCTCTGTATATTTCAATATTTTAATCTTTCCTACACTTTTGATCATCTATATAATTAATGCTTATCATATTTCCTTCAAACCATTAGATGTCCCCGGGGCTCATAGCTTTGGTCGAGTGTCTGACCATTTTTGCCTAGATGGAGAAAGCATTTTTAATAGAAAAGCATGAATGGAAGGAAGGGCAAGTCAGAGATGAAAAGGCCAAGCCCCCATATTAGGGTGAGTCCATTGGGCTCATTTCTAGAGAACTTGACATTTGATAGACATTAACCGCATTGAAATGACTGTGAATGCCCATGTTGTCACTTTGGCTATGGGTTCTTGCAGTTGTCTTTCTGGTCTAACCTCACTTGCTCACTGGCCTTCCAGTGTCCATGCTCCCCTTTTGTTAATTTGTTTACTGCTGTGTCCCTAGCACACAGAATAGTGCTTCGCCAATAGTAGGTAGTCATTAAATATTTTTTAGATAAATGTATTAGGTGTTCTTTAATCATGTTAGTTTCATACCATTACCCTATTTTGAGGACCTGTAGCAGTTTTTTTTTTTGAGATGGAGTCACGTGCTGTCGCTCAGTGGTACAATCTCAGTTCACTGTAACCTCTGCCTCCTGGGTTCAAGCGATTCTCCTACCTTAGCCTCCCAAGTATCTGGGATTACAGATGTGTACCACCATGCCCGGCTAATTTTGTATTTTTAGTAGAGGTGGGGTTTCACCATGTTGGCTAGGCTGGTCTGGAACTCCTGACCTCAAGTGGTCCGCCCACCTCAGCCTCCCAAAGTTCTGGGATTATAGGCATGAGCTACTGCACCTGGACTTTTTTTTTTTTTTTTTTTTTTTTTGAGACAAAGTCTCATTTTGTTGCTCGGATTGGCAACAATAGTGCGGTGGCGCAATCTCAACCTCCGCCTCCCAGGTTTAAGTGATCCTCCCACTTCAACATCCCAAGTAGTTGGGATTACGTGTGAGCCACCACACCTGGCTCATTTGTAGTTTTAGTAGAGATAGGGTTTCACCATGTTGGCCAGGCTGGTCTTGAACTCCTGACCTCAAGTAAAGCCACTCACCTTGGCCTCCCAAAATGCTGGGATTATAGGCGTGAGCCATTGCGCCTGGCCAGCAATTTCATGTTTTTTATATATATATATAGATCAAACTCATGTTGCTCTAGGATTCAAAGCCCCTTACATTGTTGGCTTTACCTTACTTCTCTGACTTTGTTCTGCTTCAGATGTTCTCTACTGTAGAGGTTAAGACTACAGGTTTTGGAGCCCAATTGCTTGAAGGCTCTGCTCCTTCTTAGCCTTTGGGGTTTAGTCAAGTTATTTATCCTCTAATACCTAGCTCAAAAGGTTGCGAAAATTAAATCAGAATAATACATATAAAGAATTTAGTAGAGTCTAAGATCTATTAGACAAAAATATTAGCTAATGTTATCATCATCATCAGTGTTAGACCTTGTTCAAGTCGTTCTTTTCCTGGAATGCTATTCTTTAAGAACTAGATTAAGAAACAAATACTACACAGTAATTCGAATTCAATTATTTTTCTTTATCAGGTACTGGTTCTTGCACCTACAAGAGAGTTGGCAAATCAAGTAAGCAAAGACTTCAGTGACATCACAAAAAAGCTGTCAGTGGCTTGTTTTTATGGTGGAACTCCCTATGGAGGTCAATGTGAGTACATTAAAAAAGCGAGGGAAGTATAATGCCACCCATTGTTGACTACTCTTATTGGATTTCTTTTAACCTTCACATCTGGCTTCTCTACATGGGATAGTCGTTTATGGGGATTTTCTTTTGCCATGGTTTAAACATGGTCAAGAACATGGTCCTGCATGATGATAGGCAAATCCTGTATATGGTTCTTAGTACTTTTATCTATTTATATTTATCTAGGGGCTACAAAGGTAACTTATTGAACCCAGAAAAACAGTCCATTTGGGCTCTAGGAAATAGGAAGTCAGAATTCAAGGTTACTCTTGTCTGTTAGGACCTTGGGTCTGTCCCTCTTTCTGCATGGTTACTTCTTTCTTGATGTATGCAGGCTTTCTTTCCTTGGGGCTCAACGGCCAGATGTTAGAGTCTCTGCTCTTGTATTCCATTACTTCCCAGTTCAAGGCCTTGGAGCTTTATTATTAGAGCGGATGTATAAATTAGGAAGGGATTTAAGGAATTTAAAAAAATCATAGTTTTGGCTGGGCGCAGTGGCTCATGCCTGTAATCCCAGCACTTTGGGAGGCTGAGGTGGGTGGATCACAAGGTCAGGAGATTGAGACCATCTGGGTAACATGGTGAAACCCCGTCTCTACTAAAAATACAAAAAATTAGTCGGGCTTGGTGGCAGGCACCTGTCGTCCCAGCTACTCAGGAGGCTGAGGCAGGAGAATGGTGTGAACCCAGGAGGCGGAGCTTGCAGTGAGCCGAGATCGCGCCACTACACTCCAGCCTGGGTGACAGAGTGAGACTCTGTCTCAAAAAAAAAAATTCGTAGTTTTGGCACACAGTCTTACGGCTATTTCTTTTCAGCTTTGGCAGAATGAATATAGGGTTTGGCACCAGAAAAGCTTGAATCTAGACTCTGCTCACAGAGTAGCTATTGTGTTCGAGTTGCTTAATTTTTCTGTGCTTTAGTTTCCTCATCTATAGAAAAAGATTACTAAACCTACCCTGCAGGGATGTTGTGAGGATTGGGTTGGATAATGTATATAAAGTGCCTAGTATTATCTGTAGACTGCAACAGCAGTTCAGTACAAAGCTAAATTATTATTACCATCTCATCGCAGTTATATTGAGCTTCATTTTTCCAAATGTCTTTATATATCCTTGGTCTATTTGCTGTTTCATTATGTCTCATCCTCCCTATACCTGTTTACTTTATAGAAAGTTCCTATTTCTGTTAGATTCTTATTCGTACTCTGCGAAACCTTGATACTTTCCTCCAGCCAAGGAAGTAATTTCTTTCTTTTTTTGTCTTGAGACAGAGTCTCGCTGTGTCGCCTAGGCTGGAGTGCAGTGGTGCAATCTTGGCTCACTGCAACCTCCGCCTCCCGGGTTCAAGTGATTCTTCTGCCTCAGCCTCCCGAGTAGCTGGGACTACAGGCGCGTGCCACCACGCCTGGCTAATTTCTGTATTTTTAGTAGAGACGTGGTTTCACCATATTGGCCAGGCTGGTATCGAACTCCTGACCTTGTGATCTGCCAGCCTCAGCCTTCCAAAGTGCTGGGATTACAGGCGTGAGCCACCACACCGGGCTGGAAATAATTTCTTTCCTGGTGCTATTGTCCTCCAGTAGTGTACATTTCTTCCTTTTCTTCCCTTCCCTTTCCCCTTCCCCTTCCCCTTCCCCTTTCCTTTCTCACTCACTCTGTGGCCCAGGCTGGAGTGCAGTGGCGTGATCTCGGCTCACTGCACCCGGGTTCAAGTGATTCTCCTGCCTCAGCCTCCCAAGTAGCTGGGATTACAGGCACCTGCCACTGCGCCTGGTTAATTTTTGTAGTTTTAGTAGAGATTGGGTTTCACCATGTTGGCCAGGCTGGTCTTGAACTCCTGACCTCATGATCCACCCACCTTGGTCTCCCAAAGTGCTGAGATTACAGACGTGAGCCACCACGCCTGGCTGCATATTTCTTTTATGTCACTTTATACACTAGATGGTCACTTCAAATATTTACTATAATTGGATGGTTTAAATTTTGTTGATATTTTTCACTTCGAATGTTTTTCCCACTAGATTAGGAGTGTCGTGAGTATCTTTATCATTATTAATTACTTAGCATATTACTTTGTACTTGCAGGTATTTAACAAATATTTTAGAATAACAATACAGTTAACGGTGGTACCCCAGACCGATAAAAACCCAGAAAATCTTGTCATTGTTTTTTATAGTTGAACGCATGAGGAATGGGATTGATATCCTGGTTGGAACACCAGGTCGTATCAAAGACCACATACAGAGTGGCAAACTAGATCTCACCAAACTTAAGCATGTTGTCCTGGATGAAGTGGACCAGATGTTGGATATGGGATTTGCTGATCAAGTGGAAGAGATTCTAAGTGTGGCGTACAAGAAAGGTAATCCACAAATTCAAGAAGCTGATAAAAAAGACCAAAGGAAGGGTGGTAACTAAATAATTGTCTTTATTTATTTATTTATTTTGAGGCAGAATTTCACTGTCTCGCTCTGTTGCCCAGCCTGGAGTGCAGTGGCATAGTCTTGGCTCACTGTAACCTCTGTCTCCTGGGTTCAAGTGACTCTCGTGCCTCAGCCACCCGAGTAGCTGAGATTACCGGCACCCGCCACCACGCCTGGCTAATTTTCGTATTTTTAGTAGAGATGGAGTTTCGCCATATTGCCCAGGCTGGTCTCAAACTCCCAGCCCCAAGTGATCCGCCTGCGTCACTCTCCCAAAGTGCTGGGATTAGAGCATGAGCCACTGCGCCTGGCCTGGTGACTAAGTAGTTTTCTAAGAGATGAATAAAGCCTTGGGAAATTGGAAGGGGGCTTATTTTATCTAGAAACTTGGATTTAAAAAAAAAAAAGTCATTACTCTGGGATTAAAGCTGGTGAGGAAAAAAATAGTCATGATTTATCATATAACCACAATGGGGAAGACTTGGGAAAGTAAAAGAAGAAAAATATCATCTTCTGTCATCTTGGTGTGGTCTACTTTTGGTGTATTCCTGAAGTTTTGCATTTTATTGTATATATGTTGATTATACTCTGACTATACATATAAAAATTCAGCAAAAATACTGTATGAAGTGGTTGGCCATGATTTAATTCTACTTTCTGCCTATTTTGATTTTTTATTCAATATAAATAATTCTGTTTAGCCACTTTTATATGGGTAGCTTCTCACCTCAATATCTGGAATTGGCTTTTTTTTTTTTTTTTTTCTTTTGAGACAGGGTCTAAATCTTTCACCCAGGCTGGAGTGCAGTGGTGGGATCTTGGCTCATTGCAGCCTCCACCTTCCAGGTTCAAGCAATCCTCCAAGTAGCTGGGACTATAGGCGTGCGCCACCATGCCCAGCTAATTTTTCTGTTTTTTGTAGTGATGGGTTTCACCGTGCTGTCCAGGCTGGTCTCGAACTCTTGGGCTCAAGTGATCCTCCCTCCCACTTTGGCCTCCCAAAGTGCTGGGATTACAGATGTGATCTACCACAGCCGCCCTTTTTTTATTTTTAAGATAGGCCCTCACCCTGTCACTCAGGCTGGAGTACAGTGGCACCATCATAGCTCACTGCGTCTCTGAACTTCTGGGCCTCAGCTTCCTGAGTAGCTAGGGCTACGGGGGTGTACCACCATGCCTGGCTAATGTTTTTATTATGCATAGAGACAGGGTGTCACTGTGTTGCCCAGGCTTGTCTTGATTCCTGGCCTCAAGTGATCCTCCTGCCTCTACCTCTGAAAGCATTGGAATTACAGGCATGAGCCACTGTGCCTGGCCTGGAATTGGCTCTTTAGGATAGATTTCCAGAAGTGGAATTACTGAACTTAAAAGTGTAAATAA
This sequence comes from Theropithecus gelada, assembly GCF_003255815.1. Taxonomy (NCBI): domain Eukaryota; kingdom Metazoa; phylum Chordata; class Mammalia; order Primates; family Cercopithecidae; genus Theropithecus; species Theropithecus gelada. The sequence continues at coordinate 65,031,507 of NC_037677.1, read as the reverse complement.
CTCATGCTCCTCAATATACATTGTCAGATTCTCTCCAGAAGGGTTTGACCACACTTCTATTTGGAATGTTTGAGAATGTGATGTCACTCTTAAGTAGAATTGAATAAACAAAAATAGTAGCTGGACTCAATGATTGGACAAGAATTCTAAATTCATAAAATATTAAGAATAGAAATCTTAGAATATATTTCGTTTGTAATTCAAAGCCTAAATGGTCAGAAAGCAAAATAACTTTCAAGTACTTTCACTATTTTAAGGATCTTTTAGATAAATTACCTAGTGGTTTCTTTGCCCATTGGGAAACCTCTGTCTTCCAGTTTTGTGTCCTCAGTACCTGACTTGCCTCAGGTGGTTGCTGGTGAACATTGATGGACTGTGGAAGTGTTAGGTTAGGTGGAATACTATGTAGGCTTGTTTGGATTATTCATACTGACTTTTTTTTTCCCCTCCTCAAAGATTCTGAAGACAATCCCCAAACATTGCTTTTTTCTGCAACTTGCCCTCATTGGGTATTTAATGTTGCCAAGAAATACATGAAATCTACATATGAACAGGTGGACCTGATTGGTAAAAAGACTCAAAAAACGGCAATAACTGTGGAGGTAAATTATTTACTTAGTTGCCAGAATATAAAATTGTATATTATTATTTTCTTGTCTGTTAGTATTAAGACTGGCAAATACTGTTTTTCCGGATAAATACTAAATCCATGTGAAAAGCCAAGGAAAGATATTTCTATTTGAGCTGTATATGAGATCTGTGTTTTTATTTTTAGTTTTTGTTTTTTGAGATGGAGTCTCGCTCTGTCGCCAGGCTGGAGTGCAGTGACGCGATCTCTGCTCACTGCAACCTCTACCTCCTGGATTCAAGCGATTCTCCTGCCGAAGCCTCCCTAGTGACTGGTACTACAGGTGTGCGCCACCACACCCAGCTTAATTTTTGTATTTTTAGTAGAGATAGGGTTTCACTATGTTGGCCAGGATAGTCTCAATCTCTTGACCTTGTGATCCGCCCACCTCAGCCTCCCAAAGTGCTGGGATTACAGGTGTGAGCCACCACGCCTGGCCCAATATCTGTGTTTTTAAAATTTCATCATGTGATGGCCTCATTTCATTTCAGAATAATTTGGAACTTAAATCTATCTGAATTATGTAAACGTAAATCACACTTACAATTTAAACATTAGAGGGCAGCAGAGAAACCTAGTGCTTTGGGTTTAAGCTTAAAAGTGTTGAAGTTTAAAATTTCACTTTTGATTCTGATACCTAGATGAATTAATTTCACTGAGGAACAGACCTGGATATTAATCTACAGATTGGGTTTTTAAGTAAATGAAAGGGCAAAACATACAGAAACTTGTTGGTTATTTGGTTTCCTGTAGAAAGCTAGGGAATGGCATTTCCTTTCCAGCATTTTCCTGGTTGTCAGAAAATAAAGTTAGGTGCTCCTTAGAGAAAGGGGAGAGGCATGGGGAGATGGGCAGATCATGTTGCTTTCTGCTTTAATGACTTATTTAGGTTTTTTTCTCTCCGCAGTGGTGGCTGCAGATAGCTCTTATCAGGCTTGAGTAGTTGTTTCCAGGAGCAAGACATTAGAACATTAGTGTTGTGCTCATTGATCATTGTGTTGTGATTTTAGTTTCCAGCAAAGCTTTACCAACTAGATGTTTTTTTTCTTCTTCTTATATAAGCATCTGGCTATTAAGTGCCACTGGACTCAGAGGGCAGCAGTTATTGGGGATGTCATCCGAGTATATAGTGGTCATCAAGGACGCACTATCATCTTTTGTGAAACCAAGAAAGAAGCCCAGGAGCTGTCCCAGAATTCAGCTATCAAGCAGGTTGGTCCTTCCCCTTATGCCAGCAAAGCTGGGGATATCAACAAATCTTCACCTTGGGCATATTTGCTCTTGGTCTAATTTTCATTCATTCAGTGAATACCAGTTTAGTTTCTTTTAGTTTAGAAATGAGAGGAAGCTACTTTTTTTTTTTTTTTTAATTGAGGCAGAGTCTCACTCTGTTACCCAGGCTGGAGTTCAGTGGTGTGATCTGGGCTCTCTGCTTCCCTGAGTTCAAGTGATTCTCCCACTTCAGCCTCCCAAGTAGCTGGGGTTATAGGTAGGTACCACCACGCCTGGTTAATTTTTTTTTTCTTTTTTTTTTTTTGAGATGGAGTCTCGCTTCTTTGCCCAGGCTGGACTGCAATGGTGCGATCTTGGCTCACTGAAACCTCCACCTCCTGGGTTCAAGCGATTCTCCTGCCTCAGCCTCCTGAGTAGCTGGGATTACAGGCACGTGCCAGCGCACCCAGCTAGTTTTTGTATTTTTAGCAGAGATGGGGTTTCACCATGTTGGCCAGGTTGGTCTTGAACTCCTGACCTCAAGTGATCCACGTGCCTTGGCTGCTCAAAATGCTGGGATTATAGGCATGAGCTGAGCCACTGCACCTGGCCACTTTTTTGTTTGTTTGTTTTGGAGACAGGTTCTCACTTCCTTTGCCCAGGCTGAAGTGAAGTGCACTGGCGTGATCTTGGCTCACTGTAGCCTCAACCTCCAGGTAGCGTGCACTACCATACCTGACTTTTTTTTCTGGATGGTGTTTTATTGTTGATATAATTCATGTGCCACATATTACCATTTTAAAATGTACAGTTCAGTGGCTTTTAGCATAATCATGAGGTTGTGCCATAGTCACTACTATCTAATTGGTAAGACTTTTTTTTTATCATCAACTTTTAGGTTCAAGGGTACATGTGAGGATGGGCAGGTTTGTTACATAGGTAAATGTAAGCAAAGATGGCTTGCTGCACAGATCATCCCATAACCTATGTATTAAGCCCAGCATTTATTAGCTGTTCTACCTGATGCTCTCCTACCCACCCTCCACTAACTTTATTTTATTTTATCTTTTTATTTCTAGTAGAGACCGAGTCTTGCCATATTGCCCAGGCTGGTCTCAAACCCCAGGCTCAAGCAGTCTACCTGTTTGGGCCTCCCAAAGTGCATGAGCCACTGCACCTGGCCTCACTTCTTTCTGATAATTAGAGTGTACATGATAGAGCTCTTAATCTGTCATGGCATCTCACCGTACAAATGAGGAAAGGGTGGCTCAGACCTAAGGTTACACTGACAAAATAGGTTTGATCACTCTTCTGTCATATTCTCAACTTCAATAAGTAAAGTTGGATACAGTTGGAATTGATGACTGAGGATCTTGAAATAATATTGAGGCTTATCCATTCAAGACACATTTTCCCCTTTGTAATGTTTTCAACAGGCATATCACCAAAATATGAATGTCTTTTACAGGCCTAATTGATTATGAGAAAAAGTACTTGTGTTGTTGGTGCTGGTGTTCTTACATCCGTTTATTTATTGGCAGGATGCCCAGTCATTGCATGGAGACATTCCACAGAAGCAAAGGGAAATCACCCTGAAAGGTTTTAGAAATGGTAGTTTTGGAGTTCTGGTGGCAACCAATGTTGCTGCACGTGGGTTAGACATCCCTGAGGTTGATTTGGTTATACAAAGCTCTCCACCAAAGGTATGTACTTTATGCTTAGATTTTATTTTGTTTCTTTTGGGTATTAAAACAAATGGGAAATTGTACTATTTACTTTGATATAATTAGTATATAGCTATCTTTTGAGTGCTGAGATGCTAAAGGTGATTTTGAGAATGAACCTGTTATAAGACACCCCCCTCAGAACTGACACTTGAATAGAAGTGCGATCAGCAGACAGAGGTTCAAAAGGTGACTTTGGGATATAGTGTGATTTTTGAGCCAAACCTTGAAGATGGGTGGAAGGACTTAGATGGGATAGGGGTAAGTAAGATAGATAAATGCATGAGTCTAGAGGACAGGGGAGAGAAAGGGCTTGTAATTAACCTCTGTGGTTAGAGATGTTTAGGTTTGTGAGTTATAGGAACCTCTCAAGGAGGATCCTGAAGCATAGTTTACTTGATGTGGATAGTTTTCATGTAAATAAAGGTTGTTCTAAAGGTATTCCAGTCACTTCCAACATGAAGTGTTGGAACTTCATGTTGATTCCAACATAATCTCACCCAAATTGGCAAATCCCCTATGGTTAGAGGCTACTTACAACAATGGGGAAAAATAACTGAAGACTCTGAATTCACCAGTTCTTAAAAAGGAAGTCCTGCCGGGCACGGTGGCTCACGCCTGTAATCCCAGCACTTTGTGAGGCCAAGGCAGGTGGATCACGAGGTCAGGAGATCGAGACCATCCTGGCTAACACGGTGACACCCGGTCTCTACTAAAAATACAAAAAATTAGCCAGGCGCGGTGGCAAGCGCCTGTAGTCCCAGCTACTCAGGAGGCTGAGACAGGAGAATGACATGAACCCGGGAGGCGGAGCTTGCAGTGAGCTGAGATCGCGCCACTGCACTCCAGCGTGGACTACAGAGCGAGACTCCGTCTCAAAAAAAAAAAAAGGAAGAAAAGGAAGTCCCATGAGTGTGTGGTATAAACATTGTTTCATGAGCCTTTAGACTTTTTGATATGGTAGCCCCTCGCTGTGTTGAGCACTTGAAATGTGGGTGATCTGAATTGATCTGTAAAATACAAGTGTAAAATACATACTGCGTAACTTTTCATTATGCGGTCTGGATTTTGAAGACTTATGAAAGAATATAAAATATTGCATTGGTACCCTGGTTTGTATAGATAGTATACTGAAATGATAAGACTTGGATATATTGACTGGTGTGGTGGCTCATGCCTGTAATCCTAGCACTTTGGGAGGCTGAGGCAAACGGATCACTTAAGGTCAGGAGTTCGAGACCAGCCTGGCCAACATGGTGAAACTCTGTGAAACCCTGTCTCTATTAAAAATTCAAAAACTAGCCAGGCCTGATGTCGGGTGTCTGTCGTCGCATCTACTTGGGAGGCTGAGGCAGCAGAATCACTTGAATCAGGAAGGCGGAGGTTGCAGTGAGCTGAGATATGCCACTGCACTCCAGCCTGAGTGACAGAGCGAGACTCTGTCTCAAAAGAAAAAAAAAAGACTTGATATATTGAGTTAAAATACATTAAACTTCTTAAAGAAATCTTTTCAGTGTGTCTACTGGAAGATTGAAAATTGGAATTACATATATGCCTCTAATGGACAAGCACTATTTAGACAATGCTCTTTGTAAATTTGCCTACAGGACAGGGACCACTGTTCTAGAAGCTTTAAAAATTGCCAGAGGTCAACCGGGCGTGGTGGCTCATGCCTGTAATCACAACACTTTGGGAGGCCGAGGCAGGTGGATCATGAGGTCAGGAGTTTGAGGCCAGCCTGACCAACATGGTGAAACCCTGTCTCTACTAAAAATACAAAAAAAATTAGCCAGGTATGGTGGCGCGTGCCTGTAATGCCAGCTACTCAGGAGGCTGAGGCAGGAGAATTGCTTGAATCTGGGAGGTGGAGGTTGCAGTGAGCTGAGATTGCGCCACTGCACTCCAGCCTGAGCAACAGAGAAAGACTCTGTCTCAAAAAAAAAAAAATTGCCAGAGGTTTTTAAATTGAAGTGCTAAGGGACCTTCTCCCTCATGCCCCCAGGCTTATAACCACAATTGCTAGTGTTCACTGACCTGCATAGGCTACTCAGGTGTTTGTCTCTCTTTTTTGGTTTAGTGTTATTTATGTATTTTACTTCAATAGGATGTAGAGTCCTACATTCATCGATCCGGGCGGACTGGCAGAGCTGGAAGGACAGGGGTGTGCATCTGCTTTTATCAACACAAGGAAGAATATCAATTAGTACAAGTGGAGCAAAAAGCGGTACAACTATTCTTACCTTTCATTAAGCAAATGTTGAGTTCTAAAGTCAGTCTTTAGTTTCTTCAATTTTTATCCACTTTAAAATATTTTTATTTCTAGTGTGTGGCAATGACTGAAAGCTTACTGTTAGGTACATATGTTGTCCTGTGATAAAAGGCCCATTCTGAAGTAACTTTGCATTTGAAAACAGTGGTTTTGTTTTCATATGTTTGAAAGGCAGTTTTCAGACAATGATAATATGAACCAGAGATAATTAAGATTGAGGGGCTATAGGAATTGCTTGAAAATCAAATGAATTTGGGCATGTCAAAAGGATAAAGGGGAGAAGAGACTAATTTTTCCTCCAGAAGAATTGGAATAGTGTGTGTAGATTCTTGCCCCTTCAGGAGCTTAACTCATCTCCTTCCTCTTGAGTGGACTGCACTCAGGGACTTGCTTTCAAAGAATAGAGTAAGGTGGGGAGTGAGGACTTTACCGTGGAGAGATGAACAGACACTACCTGGGCCCGCTGATTGTGGGTCACATCATCAGTGATAGGCACATAGGCATGTGCCCCGATAAGAGGTGGTGAGGCGAGCATTCACGCCGGGTATTCCTCCCCCAAGTATATAACCCTGAGCATGAGGAAAACACCAGACAACCTCAAATGGAGGGACATTCTACAGAACTGTTGACCAGCACTCGTTAAAACTTTCAGTCATGAAAAACAAGGAAAGAAGGAAAGACAGACATGGAATAAAGTCTGGGGTTTGGTTAATAGTTTAGCAATGTTGGTTTCTTAGTTGAAACAAATATACCTTAACAGTGTAAGATGTTAACAGTAGCAGAAACCTGGAGCTCTCTGAACTGTCTTTGTAGCTTTTCTGTAAATCTATAATTGAAAATTCATTTTTTAAGGTAATAAATACATTTGGCCTATATTTAAAAAATTAGGGAACTACTTTATCTTATTGGAAACAATTGATGGCCATTGTACATTAAACTGTGGTTCATTTTCCTGTAGGGAATTAAGTTCAAACGAATAGGTGTTCCTTCTGCAACAGAAATAATAAAAGCTTCCAGCAAAGATGCCATCAGGTATGTCCCCTACCACTGCTATGGTCTGTTTTAGTGTTTGTTCAAATACTGCATGTCTTTGTACAGTAATAAGATTTGACTTTTTAAAAATTTATTAATTTTTGAGACAGGGTCTGACTATGTTGCCCAGGCTGGTCTCAAACTCCTGGGCTCAAGCAGTCCTCCCACCTCAGCCTCCCAAGGTGCTAAGATTACAGGCGTGATACTCATTCCTGTCCAATCCTGTTTACCAAAGGAAACCACTATTAAAATAGTTTGCTTTGTCTAGGATATTTTAAGAGATAATATCTTAGGTATAGTATAAGTGCTTCTCACCCACTGGCTGATTAGACCACAGATTACATTCCAAATCTACGTTAATCCAGTTCCTCACCTGGTAGGATGAAAGTTGATTGTTTCGTTAATAGTAAATGTCTAGATGCTGAGGATTGGGTTAATTAACCGTTTGTCAAATGGAGGTGCTGCTGACATTGGAGGCAAGAGAATTATTTTTTATGGGATTGTCCTGCAAATGGAAGGATATTTAGCTGTTTAGGATCCGTGGCTGATTCCCCTGTGCAGCATACTCAGGGTAGGTAGGGTTGGCATTATAAAAACCAGAAGCCATTTTCCAGATGCCTCCTGGTGGTGACCCACATTCTCTGTTAAAGAACCACTCATTTTGGGCATCATTTTTATAGTGGTTTCCACAATTACTGTAAATGCTTATTTAAAAAACAGACACAGGGAGTCCATGATCAAAGGAAATCCTGGATGTCAATCAGCATGTTAATAGTTCAGGAAAGTTTTGTAAATGAAAGAGTTTTGGGCCAGGCATGGTGGCTCATGCCTGTAATCCCAGCACTTTGGGAGGCTGGGGTAGGCGGATTGCTTGAGCTCAGGAGTTCAAGACCAGTCTGGCCAACACAGCAAAACCTCATCTCTATAAAAAATAAAAAAATTAGATGTGATGGCACATGCCTGTAGTCCCAGCTACTCTGGAGGCTGAGATGGGTGGATTGCATGAGCCCGGGAGGTTGAGGCTGCAGTGAGCTGTGATTGTGCTACTGTACTCCACCCTGGGTGGCAGAGTGAGACTGTCTCAAAAAAAAAGAAAGAGAAGGAAGGAAGGAAGGAAGAAGACAGGGAAGGGAGGAAAGGAAGGATGAGTGGTTTTTGTTTGTTTGTTTGTTTGTTTTTTGAGACGGAGTCTCACTCTGTCGCCCAGGCTGGAGTGCAATGGTGCAATCTCATCTCACTGCAAGCTCCGCCTCCCTGGTTCACACCCTTCTCCTGCCTCAGCCTCCCGAGTAGCTGGGACTTCAGGCACCCACCACCATTGCCGGCTAATTTTTTGTATTTTTAGTAGAGACGGGGTTTCACCGTGTTAGCCAGGATGGTCTCGATCTCCTGACCTCGTGATCCACCTGCCTTGGCCTCCCAAGGTGCTGGGATTACAGGCATGAGCCACCGTGCCTGGCCGGGAAGAGTGTATTTTAACTACATTTTTCAAATTTATTTTAGCATGGCGTTTTTTTTTAAGTGTCCTACAGACGGGGTTCCCTTGGGTGCCAGTTAAGGAGAGTTGGGGTTAGATGGCAAAGAAGGGGAATGGGACAAAGATGCTGGTGGTATACAACAAACAGCCTCCAGAGTGCCAGCCCTGACACTGCTGCATGTCACTTTCTACCCTTTTACTGGATGATCTTTTTTAACTTTGAATGGGACATTTATTATTGCCAAGATAATAGTGACCCCCTTAAAAACGTGCAAATAGTCCCATAAACGTCCTTATCATTTTTTCAACTGACTTTGGAGGTCTTTTTCTTATTTCTTTTCTTTTTTTTTAAAAGAGATGGGGTTTCTTAAAATGATTATGTGTGGCACAGTCATAGCTCACTGTAGCCTCAAGCAATCCTCCCACCTCAGCCTCCCAAGTAGTTGGGACTACAGGCATGTGCCACCACACCCAGCTTTTTTTTTCAACTTCAGAATGGAAATAGGTATTTTCTGATCCTAAAAGTAACACATGCTTCTTGTATAAAAACTCTTGACATTATTCATCATCACATCTAATGGTAGTATAACATTTTATTATATCTGTTTTGTGGTTTATATAAGCAGTCCAGATGATGCACATTTTAAAATTGTTTATACTTTTTGTATATCATAAGTAACACTGTGGTGAACTTCTTGTTTTATTATTTTCTTAGGATAAAATGGTGCGGTAGGTGGTAAATTAGAATTGCATACAGTCAAAGGAATGGATGTACTACTATAGAAATATGACTGTAGGCCGGGCGCGGTGGCTCAAGCCTGTAATCCCAGCACTTTGGGAGGCCGAGGCGGGTGGATCACAAGGTCAGGAGATCGAGACTATCCTGGCTAACATGGTGAAACCCCGTCTCTACTAAAAATACAAAAAACTAGCCGGGCGCGGTAGCGGGCGCCTGTAGTCCCAGCTACTTGGGAGGCTGAGGCGGGAGAATGGCGTGAACCCGGGGGGCGGAGCTTGCAGTGAGCCGAGATCGCGCCACTGCACTCCAGCCTGGGAGACACAGTGAGACTCCGTCTCAAAAAAAAAAAAAAAAAGAAATATGATGATTATACACTGCATCAAAATAAATGTGTTACACATGTGAAAGATTTGCAAAGTTACTCATTTATCTTGAGATGTCTTAGAAATGAAATCTGTCCATTTCTAGTATCCTTTTTCCTAACACACTCTCAAACAACAGGCTTTTGGATTCCGTGCCTCCCACTGCCATTAGTCACTTCAAGCAATCAGCTGAGAAGCTGATAGAGGAGAAGGGAGCTGTGGAAGCTCTGGCAGCAGCACTGGCCCACATTTCAGGTGCCACGTCCGTAGACCAGCGCTCCTTGATCAACTCAAATGTGGTAAGGTTCTGCGGCACATTCCTGATGCTTCATAATTTGGGGGTATGAACAGGATGTGAAAGGGTTTCATTTAAACTTCCCAGTTGTTTTCACTTTCTCATGAAGGTAGTAAAGTATTAATTGTATTTTACAATTTCTGGCCAGACATGGTGGCTCATATCTGTAATCCCAGCCCTTTGGGAGGCACAGGTGGGAGGATGGCTTGAGCCTACAAGTTTGAGATCACCCTGGGCAACCTAGTGATACTCTGTCTCTACAAAAAAATAAAAATAAAAAATTAGCTGGGTGTGGTGGCATGCTGTGGTCCCAGCTACCTGGGAGGCTGGGACGGGAGGAGGGAGTATCACTTGAGCCCAGGAGGTTGAGGCTGCAAGGATCCACGATGGTGCCACTGCATTCCAGCCTGGGTGACAGAGTGAGACTCTGTCTCAAAAAAGAATAGAACCAATAATTCCCGTGTTTAAACACACGTACACATATATACACACACATGCAAATCCATAGAGGCAGAAAATATGAATGGTCCCCAGTGGCTGTGTGGAGGGAGGAATGGCAGTGGCTAGTAATGGACACAGGATTCTTTTGGGTGGATTATGACATGGCTGAAATTTTACATAGTGCTGAATGGTTGCAGATCTTACCAATATAGTAAAATAAAAAACACTGGATTGTGTACTTTAAATGGTGAATTTTGTGGTATGTGATTTTTAATTGTTTTAATCCTAAAGTAGCCCAAACATATGTATGCATAAATGCATATAATACATTTAGGCAGCATACCTAGAAACTTTAGAAGGTGTATACTTTTCCTGTAAATTCAAATTTTTATTGAGATAATTGTAGCTTTACATGCAGTTGTAAGAAATAATACAGAGAGATCCTTTGTGTACTCTGCCCAGCTTCCCTAAAAGGCAAATGTATTTTGTAAAAATATAAAATTTTGGAAAACTGTAATACCACAACCAAGATACTGACATTCAGTCTTACTCAGAGTTCCCCAAGTAAAACCAGAGACTGTTTGTACTAATTGTTTGTGTGAGGTATATGTTTTTAGGAATAACTTTTCAAGAAATATTTTAGAATCACAAAAGCAGGTATTTACCAATTAGGTTTATTTTCAGCACTTTGATTTTATTCCCCTTTCTTCTGTAAGGGTTTTGTGACCATGATCTTGCAGTGCTCAATTGAAATGCCAAATATTAGTTATGCTTGGAAAGAACTTAAAGAGCAGCTGGGCGAGGAGATTGATTCCAAAGTGAAGGGAATGGTTTTTCTCAAAGGAAAACTGGTAAGGCTGGGGTCTCTTGTAACCTTGATGGGGCTTTATGTGGGCAGGAAAGCATAAAGTGGTGTGGGTTCTTCCTCTTCTGTGGGAATGCTGCATCTCTTCACTCTCTCATCTTCCCTGGGTAATCTCATCTGTGATCCTCAGTTGCCACTCTGCCACTGACAACTAGTGTACCTCTATCTCCAGCCTGTACCATTCTCCTCACAGTGCCAGACTGGATCCAGCTGCTTCCCTGACATCTCCACCTAAATAGCTTATTTAAAGTAACTTTTTCAGAATCTTTTTTTTCTTCGCAATCCTATTCTAGCACTGGACTTATTCAGAATCTTGAATTCAAATTAAAAATGAAAACTTTTGCCTCCTAAACCTGGTGTTCTTTCTTCTGAGGACTTCTCTTGGTTAATGCCATAGACTTATCACAAGGATTCTCAAACATTTTGGTTTCACAATCCCTTTAGCAAATGTTAGGGACACCCAAAAACTTTAGTTTATATGGGTTATATCTATTGATACTTACTGTATTAGAAATTAAAACTGGAACTCTAAAACACAATATCATTTTCCATTAGCCATCAGAGCAATGATTTTATCAAGTCATATAGTGTCCAGGAAACTCCACTGCACCCTTGAGACAATGGGTGTGGAAAGGGCAGCATTATTATGAAAATAATTTTGACTTGGCGAAGCCCCTGAAAGATTTTCAGGTTTCCAGGTGTCCACTGGCCTAGTGAACCAATTAGGTTTATCTTCAGCTTATCGCATGTCTAGCCATGTTGTTTATCTCCACAAAACTTGTGGGATAAAGTCTCAACCCTTTCATAGGAGGGTAAGATCCTTCATGTCCTGGCCTCTGCTAGCCTTACAGCTTCATTTCTACCAACACCATTTACTCCAGCAGTGCCCACTACACCATGTTTATCTCATCCTCAGTGCCTGCTGAACCTACTATTTATAGTAATCTTTTGGCCGGGTGCGGTGGCTAACACTTGTAATCTCAGCACTTTGGGAGGCCAAGGTGGGCGGATCACCTGAGGTCCGGAGTTTGAGACCAACCTGACCAACATAGAGAAATGCTGTCTCTACTAAAAATACAAAATTAGCCAAGGATGATGGCGTATGCCTGTAATCCCAGCTGCTTGCAAGGCTGAGGCAGGAGAATCACTTGAAAACCCAGGAGGCAGAAGTTGCAGTGAGCCCAGATTGCGCCATTGCATTCCAGCCTGGGCAACAAGAGTGAAATTCTGTCTCAAAAAAAAAAAATGTTGTATATATATAAATCGTTTCCTCCAAAGTAGCTTTTATGACTTTGCTTCGCCTTAAATCTTACCAGGCAATGTTAGGGGCATCTTTATCTGTACTTCAAAGTCTTTAGGACACATGTTTATGCAGGTAAACTTTTACCTTGCTGTGCTTGCTTACGGAGAGCCTCAAGAACACTCAAAGGCAAAAACTGTTTTCTAGTTACCTCTATCCCCAGTGAATGCCTGGGATTATACTCTACTTCGTAAATATGTAAGTGAAGATTACCATGAATGGCAAAATCCACCAGTAGGTGATGATACCTATGTTGTGATTGGGTAAATTTTGGGGTGAAAGGGGTGTTCCTTATAAAATACTGCAGTTGAAGACAGCAGGGAGAGGAGTGCCTGTATTAGTTAACACATAATTTGACTATATTTTTAGATGATTTCCTTGATTGGAGAGGATGGCACTTAATATTAAAAATGGTGTCCTGGCTAGGTGCCATGGCTCACACCTGTAATCTCAGTATTTTGGGAAGCTGAGTTGGGAAGGTAATTCTTGAGACTGGCCTGGGCAACATAGTGACACCCTGTCTCTACCAAAAAAAAAAAAAAAAAAAAAAAGCCAGGTGTAGTGGCATGCCAAAGTTACAGTAAGTTGTTAATTGCACCACAGTACTCCAGCCTAGGCAGTAGAGCAAGACCCTATCTTAAGAGGAAAAAAAAAAGATGGTGTCCTGTATTATTTTTTTCATACTCTTACAGAAGGCTGAATTAAGAAAAACTAGACAATTAACAATAGAAGATCACTTGTTCTTCGCTTTTAGTTAGGTCATTCTGAATAGCTGGCATTGCTTTTCTGATGGAAGGCAGTATATAGTTTAACTATAGGTTTTAGAGCCATACAGACGAGATTTTAAATACTTGCTCCATTTAATAGCTGTGGGGCCTTAGACTAGTCAGTTAACCTTTCCAAGCCTGTTTGCTCAGCAATAAAATGTAGCTAATAGCCACTAGAGGGTTAGCACGGTGTAATAGCTAAGACTCTGTCTATAGTTAGAAAGTCCTAATTCGTTTGGAGTTTTTTTTTTTCAGTATTCCTTGTCTTTCTGCAGTGTACTTTTGCCAGCTGTAATGTATTAGCTTTGGTCTAAAGTTCATCTAAAATTATACCTGGTGGTTTTTTTTGCTTTATGTTTTTTGTTTTCTTTTTTTCACAGAATACGTGGTCTTTTAAAAGGAGTATTTTTATTGTGCGTTGGTTGGATTAACTTCCATTTACTTTGATTTCTAGGGTGTTTGCTTTGATGTACCCACCGCATCAGTAACAGAAATACAGGTATTCTTTTCTCTTAGATTTTAAAGTTAATGTACCTAAATTGTAGAATGTTAATTATGAAAATAGAGAATAATAGATTGGGAAACAATAGTTCTGGTTCCTTTCATAAGAGATAATTGATAATTAAATTTTGGAATATTCCCCCCTAGCTTTTTAATTCTGAACAGCTTTTGTAGTTGAACCCACCTGGTTTCTGTAATTCCTTTATACAAAGTTGTGAACGATACCCAGCTCTCCCCGCCCTTTAACACTTACATATGTTATACAGGTTTTGTGTGTGTGTGTGCACATGTGTGTGTGTGTTTTCAGAGTCTTGCTCTGTCGCCCAGGCTGGAGTGCAGTGGTGCAATCTTGGTTCACTGCAACCTCCACCTCCTGGGTTCAAGCGATTCTCTTGCCTCAGTTTCCCAAGTAGCTGGGATCATAGGTCCACCATCACCCCTGACTAATTTTTTGTCTTTTACTAGAGATGGGAGTTTCGCCATGTTGGCCAGGCTGGTCTCGAACTCCTGACCTCAGGTGATCCACTCACCTCCCAAAGTGCTGGGATTACAGGCATGAGCCACCACATCCAGCCTACAGGTGTTCATAGACATTTAAAATTGTTACATCTTTATTCAGTACTGTGAGAAATGTGTGCTTAATATATTTGTTTTATTACCTGTGGCTGTAGATACCCTGTAGCAATTGAGTTGAAGAAATGGTTTAATAACTTAATAAATGAAGTAGTGATGAGGGCTATTTCTCATAATAAAACTATATTTTCCCACACTTTAGTGACACTGGCTTTTGGACCATGATGGTTGGCCAGTGTTATTTTTGACCAGTGACTTGTTAAGCACTTATGTTATCACCTTTTCTTTGAAAAAATGGAAAAATTTTGTTTTTCTCATGCTTTTTAAAAATTGAATAGTAATTAAAGCACATGAAAACAAAACGTTCTCTCACAGGAGAAATGGCATGATTCACGACGCTGGCAGCTCTCTGTGGCCACAGAGCAACCAGAGCTGGAAGGACCACGGGAAGGATATGGAGGCTTCAGGGGTCAACGGGAAGGCAGTCGAGGCTTCAGAGGACAGCGGGATGGAAACAGAAGATTCAGAGGACAGCGGGAAGGCAGTAGAGGTCCAAGAGGACAGCGATCAGGAGGTGGCAACAAAAGTAACAGATCCCAAAACAAAGGCCAGAAGCGGAGTTTCAGTAAAGCATTTGGTCAATAATTAGAAGATTTATATAGCAAAAAGAGAATGTTTGGCAATATAGAACTGAACATTATTTTTCTTACAAAGTTAAAAGCACATTGTGCCTCCTTTTGACCACTTGCCGAGTCCGTGTCTTTCAGATGCAGACAAGCTTCATTTAAATTATTTCATTTGATCATTATAATTTATAACTTTATTGCTACTTCTTCAGTTCTTCCTTTTGAAAGGTGTATGAATTCATTACATTTTTATTCTAAAGGATTATCTGTAGATTAGAAGATAAAATCAAACGTGTATCTGCCTATACTTTGTGAGTTCACCTGTCTTTATACTCAAAAGTGTCCCTTAATAGTGTCCTTCCCTGAAGTAAATACCTAAGGGAGTGTAACAGTCTCTGGAGGACCACTTTAAGCCTTTGGAAGATTTCCTCAGCCACCTGCCGAACAGTTTCTCATGTGGTCCTATTGTTTGTCTACTGCGACTTAATACTGAGCAATGTTTTGAAACAAGATTTCAAACTAATCTGGATTGTAATACAGTTTATACCAGTGTATGCGCTAGACTTGGAAGATGTAGTACATTTGATATAGATTACCTATACTTATGTTCATTTTGATACATTTTTAGCTTCTCATTATAAGGTGATTCATGCTTTAGTGAATTCTTCACAGATAGTATATGTAAAAGTACATTTTAATAGAAAGCCAGGGTCTTTAAGGAATTTCAAATGTATAAGGTGGCTCCATAACTTTATTTGTAAGTAGGCTGGATAAATGGTGCTTAAAATGATAATGTACTCCACTTCTTCCTATTGGAAGATTAACATTATTTACCAACAAGATTTAACGGAGTAGGGGGTTGTAGATTAACATTGCCAAAGAGTATGTAAAAAAAAAAAAACCACTGGAAATAGTCAAATGCAAAAATGTAACAAATTCATAACTGGAGAGCAAAGAGAACAAGTATGATTTGCATGATAAAGCATTGTTTTAATGGTGAAAACTTCACAGATCACTAATGTTTCTAGAGGTTAACTTCAAGTGGGCAAGCTGGGGTTTTTAGGTAGTCAGTGGCCTAGTTTCTAAAGCCACAGTATAGGGTCTGTTTGTTAAACTGAATCTCTGTTGAAAGTTTGTTTTAGCTGATTGGAGGCTTCCTTTTAAGACAAACTGTATGTGATTAAGTTGTTTTAAGGGAACTGAAGAAGTTGATGTAACCCCTGGCCAGATAACACTGTATCTGATTTCTCAGATGCTATTTCTCTGGGAAACATTCTACATAGCACAGGAGCTTAAGAGTGGCATTATCTTCTTGCCTTAATTTCCAGAGATTATTTCTGTACTGAGAATCCTGGAACTACTATGCTAGGAAATTTAAAGCCGCATGGTCTGTCTTGTTTTCATTTAATTATTGTGAACACCTAGAATCTTTCTAGGTCCTGATTTCTCTTGCTTAATCCAGTCTTTATCTCTAACTGCCGCTTATTTGATCACCATGTACTAGGGGCTCTGATAGCCAGCTCAGCTCCTGATCCTTGAGGCAGCATCCTTTTTCTATTTGAACTTCAGTTCTGTCCTTGAATCCTGACTAGATATTTCTTGCCCTCTGGTCTCAGAATTCTCTTGGCTTTTATTCATTGATCCACTTGCCAGTTTTATCACTTTACCCTTGTTCCTCATGACTTCCCATCAAGCCATGGGTATTAGGTGACAGTGTAATTTATTAAATTCTGATTTTGCCCAAATACTAGGCATGCTTTAATAACAACTGAACCTTTTCATTATTTGGATAGGCATGGGTACCTTATCAAGCAGATTAAAAGGATATGGTACCTGTCCTTTAGAAAAGAACAGCTAAAACCTTGTTGTGGATTATGGATTTAGCATAAAGAAAAATAATCCAGCATAAATTAAGAGTAAGAGGGAAGATTAATAGAAATTTCACTTCACATAACTCAAAACATGGCTATTTCAATAAATGAAACTAAAGTTTCTCCTGGATCCCAGAATTCAACCTGTATTTATAAATGTATAATGTATTTAGCTACTTTTTGGTTTAAATGAACTTGTTGGGTTAGCTTGGTAAATGTTACAATTTTTACTATTTTCTACAGAGAAAATATTTTCTAATTTAAGTTGGAGCTATCTGTGCAGCAGTTTCTCTACAGTTGTACATAAATGTTTTTACTATAAAATGAGCTAATGTATAAAATACTACTCTATACCATAATAAAGATAGTAATACTTGATTTTGGTGGCTTTTGTTTTCTAAAATGAAAATAGCTTGAAATATTTATTATAAAAATAATAAAAGCTAGATATAAAAATCTAAAGAGAAAAAAAAAACCAGTCACCCTTATCTAATATTTTAGTGAGCAGTCTTCCACATATTCTTTTATAAAATTGGAATCATTTGATTTTGTGAATTGCTTTTCCCCCTTCAACATGTTGTGCACAGTTTTGTACAGGCCTACATGGACATTTTTGATGACTACATGTTATCTTGTATAGATATGCCACTACACATTTAACCAGTACTTGATGGCCATGCTGGTTATTTCTAATTTTTCACCATTATAAACAACCCTAAAGTTAATATCTTCATATACGTGTTTGCATACTTGTCTGTCACCTTAGGATACATTTACTAAAGGTAGAACTGCAGCTTTGAACTCCTGGGCTCAAGTTATCCTCCCTCTCAGCCTCCCAAGTAGCTGAGACTACAGGTGGGTACCACCAAACCTGGATAATATTTAAATTTTTTATAGAGGTGGAGTCTCATTCCGTTGACCAGGCTGGTTGTGAACCCCCTGGCCTCATGCAATCGTCCTTCCTTGGCCTCCCAAAGTGCTGGGATTATAGTGTGAGCCACCATGCCTGGCCTCTTCTAATTACCTGTCATGAGATGGATCTCTAGTCATTGCATTATGGTTTATGTATTTAATATGTTTAGTGTTTTCCCTATACCAGGGCATGGATTTTTGTCTTTTTTTGAGATAGGGTCTCTGTTACCCAGGATGGAGTGCAGTGGCATGATCATAGCTCATTGCAGCCTTGAACTCCTGGGCTCCAATAATCCTCTTACTTCAGTCTCCCACAGAGCTAAGACTATAGGCATGTGCCGTCACACCTGGCCAATATTTCTTTAAAAATGTTTTTTGTAGAGCTGGGGATCTCACCATATTGTCCAGGCTGGTGAATTTTTGTCCATTTTTTACTGCTGAATTTCCAGCACCTACAACAGTGCCTGGCAGATAACAGACACTCAATAATGAACAAATGAACAAATTTTTTTTTTTCTTTTTGAGGCAGGGTCTCTGTTGCCCGGGCTGGTCTTGAACGCCTGGGCTCAATCAATCCCATGACCTCGGCCTCCCAAAGTGCTAGGATTACAGGTGGGAGCCACCGCGCCCAGCCCAACTCATTTTAAATGTACTGGGAAATGCATTGATAGGAGGCCAAACCGGCAACAGGACTGCCTGTTAGAAGTAATCAGATGATGGCCTAAACTAATGGAGGTAAAAAGATGTACACAGAGCTCTTTAGTAGGTAGACTAAGCAGTACTATTTGGTTTTAGGTTTAATGACAGAAAAGGCCTGGTGCAGTGGCTCACACCTGTAATCACAGCACTTTGGGAGGCCAAGGCAGGCAGATTATTTCAGGTCAGGAGTTCGAGACCAGTATGGCCAACATGGTCCCACCATCTCTACCGAAAATACAAAAATTAACCAGGTGTGGTGGTGCACACCTGTAATCCCAACTACTCAGGAGGTTGAGGTTGCAGTGAGCCGAGACCATGCCAATGCACTCCAGCCTGGGCAACAAAGCAAGACCCCATCTCTACAAAAAAAAAAAAAAAAAAAGAAGTACAGGAAATCAGCCTGGTGGATGGTGGTGCCATTCACTGACATGTAGAATTGCAAATGTGGCAAATTTGGTATGGGAAGGAAGGGGCATGTGAAGAGGAAGATCATACATTTAGACTTGAACATACTGATACACAGCAGCTATTGAAACATTCAGGTGTGATTGTTCTAGCTGGATGTTGGATATTCCAGTCTGGAACTCTGGAGAGCCATCTGGCCTGGAGACAAAGTGGGAGTGAGCAGCACATGTAATGATAGACTTGGAAATGGATGAGATCTCCCAGGGATAAGGTTTAGGAAGGAATTTTTAGGAGCATTAACACTTAAAGGATAGACGTTTAATTTTATTTATTCTTCAGAATAATTCTGTAGAGGTAAGTAGTAGTATTCAGATTTTACTATGGGAAACCTGAAGCTTAAAAAAGTTTAACTTGTCAATTAAGAAAGCAGGTCAATCTGAGGTTCAAATCATATGTATATGAACTTCCAAAATCAATGCTCCTTTGTACGTCTCAAAGCACTTTACACAACTGGTGCGTAATAGTTAAAATCTTATATCACCCCTCCCCATTTGACTTGATAATTTAGGAAGGTAAAAGGCATGAGGTGGCTTTCACAGCTGTGGGACTTAGCTCTTGTTACCTTGGGCAGTTGTACAGATTCCTACAACCTGTATTTCAGGGTTGAAGTGAAAGTATTTGACTATCACTGAGTGTTTTGTGTATTTATGGCTCTCGATCAAGATATTATATGTTGATAATAATCAGCTCTCGGCTACGTTTCAATTTTTTTTTTTCTTTTAGTTTACTTTAAATTCTGGGATATATGTGCAGAACGTGCAGGTTTGTTACATAGGTATACATGTGCCATGGTGGTTTGCTGCACCTATCAACCTGTCATCTAGGTTTTACGCCCGCATGCATTAGGTATTTGTTCTAATGCTCGTGTTTT
The DNA here is from genome assembly GCF_003255815.1 of Theropithecus gelada. Taxonomy (NCBI): domain Eukaryota; kingdom Metazoa; phylum Chordata; class Mammalia; order Primates; family Cercopithecidae; genus Theropithecus; species Theropithecus gelada. The sequence continues at coordinate 65,011,878 of NC_037677.1, read as the reverse complement.
CTTTTTTCCTGAGGCAGTCTCGCTCACTGTAACTTCCACCTCTTGGACTCAAGCGATCCTTCCACCTCACGCTCCGTGGTAGCTGGAACTACAGCCGCGCGCCACCACACCCGGCTAATTTTTTAAAAAAATTATTGTAGAGATGGGTCTTGCTATGTTGCCCACTCCAGTAGGCATCCCAAAATGTTACTGGCATTGCAAAATGTTGGGATTACAGATGTGAGCCGCCACGCCTGTCCTTTTTTAAAAAAGAAAGTTTTATCCAGTGACAGGCTGGGGTATATACACTTAATGTCTAAAGGTTTTTGCCTTTCAGTTCATATCAACGCGAGTAGAGTTAGCTAGCTATGTTTGTAAAAAATATTTCGGCATGCTTCGTTAAAGTAAGCTGATATTAAACATTTATATAAATCCATCCTCACAGGGTCAATCTAGAGATAAACTCTCCGCTGCAGGGGGCGGGGAAGGAGGCGGGAACACCCTCATTGACAACTTCATTTCCATGAGAATGGTTGTTGTGGTGATTGCTACATCTTCCCATTGGCCACTGCCGAGCGTATTGCGGTTCTCCGGACGGGTTTTATTGGTTCTCGTTCCATAGCGGCCGCAACGTGTCGAGAGCCGTAAGTAAAGTGTCGCAAAGCAGAAGGAAGGCGGGAGTCCCGACTGCAAATATTGAGGAAAGCCAGGCAGTAGAGGCCGCTATGGCGAACGTTCCGTGGGCAGAGGTCTGCGAGAAATTCCAGGCGGCGCTGACCCTGTCGCGGGTGGAACTGCAAAAAAATCCGGAGAAGGAACCGTACAAGTCCAAATACAGCGCCCGGGCCCTGCTGGAAGAGGTCAAGGCGCTGCTCGGCCCCGCGCCTGAGGACGAGGATGAGCGGCCTGAGGCCGAGGACGGCCCGGGTGCTGGTGACCACGCCCTGGGGCTGCCGGCTGAGGTGGTGGAGCCGGAGGGGCCCGTGGCCCAGCGGGCGGTGAGGCTGGCGGTCATTGAGTTCCACCTCGGGGTGAACTACATCGACACGGAGGAGCTGTCGGCGGGGGAGGAGCACCTGGTGAAATGCCTGCGGCTGCTGCGCCGGTACCGACTCTCGCACGACTGCATCTCTCTCTACATCCAGGCGCAGGTGAGAGCGAGCCCGGCAGGCCGGCCCCTGTCGACGAATGGCGAGGGATGGGGAGGAGCCCCTGCCAAGGCCAAGGGCAGAAGTTCTAAGGCGCAATTCGTCCCCACGTTTTTGAAGCTCTGGACTGAGTCCCAGAGAGCGTCTGTGGTCTTCAAAAAAGCCAGTCTTAAGGACGTATTGCCTTGTAACTAGATCTCCCACAGTCGTCCCCAGACTCCCTGTCCACCCTCGTCGCCCACTCCAACATCGCTTGCTGCTGCTTCACTTAGTCGTGGCGATGCATTGGTGTCCGAGACCCTCCTACATCGTCATGCGCTTTCCTCTCCACCAGTCCAACTCCTGTTCATTCTGTTAAGAAAATCCAAAGTAATTTAAATCTTAACGTCTCAAGGAAATGACAATGACCGGAGTACATTCTTTTTTGGTTTTGGTTTTGTCTTTTTCTTGGAGATAGGGTTCTTACTGTGTCGCCCAGGTTGGAGTTAAGTGGCACCATCATAGCGCACTGCAGCTTCCACCTCTTGGGCTCAAGCAGTCCTCCTGCCTCAGCCTTCATAGTAGCTGGGACCACAGGCACACGCCACCATTCTTGGTAATTTTTAAAATTTTCTGTAGAGATGGGGGTCTCACTATATTGCCCAGGCTGGTCTTGAACTCCTGGACTCAAGTGATCCTTCTGGCTCGGCTTCCCAAAGTGCTGGGATTACAGGCCTGAGCCGCTGTGCCTGGCTCAGAATACATTCTTAATTCAAAATAATGTGTCCAAAATCTTCAGCTTCCTTTCTTACCAAATTCATTTGTTTGCATCTTAGGGAATTCTTTCCCATTCTTGAAAACCTATCTCAAGAATCACTTCCTTTAGTATTAATAACTTTCTTGGGACCATTTTGAGCCAAACTGATCTCTCCTTCCTACCTTTGAATTCTTATAATACTTTTTGTATATACCATTTATATGGTACTTGATTTATTAAATAAATCTGGGCAGGGCACAGTGGCTCCCATCTGTAATCCCAGCATTTTGGGAGGCCGAAGTGGGAGGATGGCATGAGGTCAGGAGTTCAAGACCAGCCTGGGCAACAAAGTGAGACTCTGTCTCTAAAGAAAAAAAAAAGCAAAAGAAAACCGCACAAAACTAGCCAGGCGTGGTGGTACACACCTGTAGCCCTAGCTACTGGGGAGGCTAGGCTGAGCTGGGAGGATCACTTGAGCCCCTGGAGGAGCCGTGATCATGCCACTGCAACTCCAGCCTGGGTGACAGAGCAAGACCTTTTCTCAGCAACAACAACAAAATCCACATCAATATTCTAAAGTAATATTGGTCAACACCTGTGAAAAGAAAGGGTGAAAAAAAGAAAAATACTTTAAAACGTTAATATTGGGACAGGTGAATATGGATGTTCATCAAAGCAGTGTTGATTTTTTTTTGGAGACAGAGTCTCGCTGTCTCCCAGGCTGGAGTGCAGTGGTGCAATCTCGGCTCACTGCAGTCGCCGCCTCTCGGGTTCAAGTGATTCTCCTGCCTCGGCCTCCTGAGTAGCTGAGACTACAGGTGTGTGCCACCATGCCCGGCTAATTTTTTGTATTTTTTTGTAGAGATGGGGTTTCACTGTGTTAGGCAGGATGGTCTTGATCTCCTGACCTCGTGATCCACCCTCCTTGGCCTCCCAAAGTGCTGGGGTTACAGGCACGAGTCACCACACCCGGCCAGTGTTGATTATTAAAGAAGAAAAACTGCAGGGCTGAGGCAGGAGGGTTGCTTGAGCCCAGGAGGTCAAGGCTGCAGTGAGCCAAGATCATGCCACTGCACTCCAGCCTGTGCAACAGAGTGAGACCCTGTCTCAAAAAACAAAGAAAAGGAAAACAATATAAATGTCAGTAGGAATATGATTAAATTCCATTACATCCAAACAGAAGAACAGTACATAATTATTAAAAATAATAATTATATTTTTAAAAATTGACAATATGAAGAGGGAGGGAGAAGACTGTAAGCCATGTTTAGAATTATGTAGAAAAGGCCAGGTATGGTGGCTCACACTTGTAATCCTAGCACTTTGGGAGGCTGGGATGAGATGGTCACTCGAGCTTAGGAGTTCAAGACAAGCCTGGGCACATAGTGACACCTATTTTTAGTCGCTACTAAAAATAAGAAAAAAAAATTATTCCAGGCATGGCTGCTTCGCTAGGCAGTATGTTCTTTGGGCAGCCGTCAGAGCCCCAACCACCACCAGGGCTCTGGGACCAGGCTTCCCTTACCAGCAGCTCCAGGAGCTCTGAGACCTTCTAACAATACTTTGGTGGACGATGTGAAGTCATCTTTCCAGACTTGCTTAGCCTCTCCGGTAAGTCAGGACTATGTCAATGGCACCAATCAGGAAGAAATTGGAACTGGTGTTGATCGGTGTATACACAAGTTTCTGGATATTGCAAGACAGACAGAATGTTTTTTTCCTACAAAAAAGATTGCAATTATCTGTCCAGAAACCAGAGCAAGTTATCAATGAGGATGTCTCCAAACTAAGAAATGAGTAACATTGGAGACATGCACTGGTCCAGAAGCACTTGACAAAGCTAAGGCGTTGGCAGCAAGTGCTGGAGGTCATCACGTGCAGCACAAAAAGCTAACCAATATCTGTCAAGGCTCCTTGGTCTACCCTCAGCAGGCATTCAATATCCCTGCACTTCTGAAGTGCACCTGAGCAAAAGGGTAAAGGCTGTGGGCCTGAGAGTGGTCTGGTGTGGGAGACAGCCGCATGCAGATGGTTTGCCACACATCCCTTCTCGTAGACTTGGCATTTTGGAAGAACTGTTTGACAGAGAATGAGTTGATTTTAGTTTTATGCTCCCACCTAAAATTTTTTCAGTATTTTTATAAGGTGTTAATTTCTTGAGTACTTTATGTATAACATGCCTGTACCTTGGGTAAACCAAATAAACTTTTTTTGTCTTAGGCCAAGTTTAGACTGTTTGTATGATGATACAGTTTCTTTTTTATGTGGGTTTTTTTTTTTTTTTGCTTGTTTTTTATTTTTATTTTTGAGACAGAATCTTTCTTTGTTGCCCAGGCTACATAGCAGTGGCACCTTCACAGCTCACTGCAACTTCCACCTTCCTGGCTTAAGCGATCCTTCCACCTCAGCCTCCCAAATAGCTGGGACCACAGGTGCATGCCACCATGCCCAGCTAATTTTTGTATTTTTAGAGAGACGGTGTTTCACCATGTTGCTCGGGCTGGTCTCGAACTCCTGAGCTCAGGCAATCTATCCACCCCAGACTCCCAAAGTGTTGGGATTACCGGTATGAGCCACCGTGCCTGGCCTTTTTAAATTTTTTGCATGACTTTTCATCTTTTTATGTGTGTTTCCCATTTGTTTGATATGAGGGAAAAAATTCTAATAGCTTGAGAATCAAAGGGATGGGGATTTTGGTTGTAGGCCTTTTATAATACCCCTCGGTGGTGTAGAAAAATAGGTAAGTTTTTTCTGTTTCAAGACTTCAGACTACCTCAAGAAGAACAATCTAATGCAACGATATTTGTAATGCTTCCAGAGGTCTCAGAAGAGGAATTTTTTTTGTAAATGAGTTGGAAGAGGATTAAAATATCCTGGGTTAGTGTAGTAATATTACAGTAGGATCCTTAGGTTGATGCTGACTTTTATTTGGGGTAAGCTTATATTTTGTGTGGTGTTTATTTACTTTTTTTGAAGAGGAGGATGTAGTAGGAGCAGTGTTACAAATCAGTTTAAGTAATGGGGTAGACCCTGTTCTCAGTAGGGGCATAGGTGAGTTATGAGGACTAAAGCTTGCTCTGATGGTGTCTTTTTGTTTTGTTTTCTTTGGTTTTATCTTTTTTGTTTTACATTTGGGGAGGGGAGAGATTTTCCATTAAGGAAGAATTTGCTAGTGGATTTGATTCCAAGGGCCTGGGGTATCACAATGGGGTTGGGGAGGGACTGCAGGGTGATCCTTGGCTACTGACCCTCCACAAAGAGTATGTGGTGCCCCTGCCCTTTGAAGATAATTTGCTGTCTTGTTAGTTTTGCAGGCCACCTCAGATTCTCTGTTGAATTGCTGTTAAGAAATACAGATCAGCGTTGTTTCTGGGCTCTTGCTGGGTGAGGTTTTCCTGAGTTTTATGTCTCTTCTTAGTTCACATCGTGTTACCCAGAACAAATACTTCACTGTCTTCTGAACAGGCAGTACTCCTGTGGCTCTGTGTCTTGGCTCGTTTAGTTTTCTTCAGCCTTGAAGACTCCTTCCCACACTTGCTGACATCCACTCATGTTCCTGGTATGATCTGGATTGCTGCCTGGTCCCTGCAATATCCCAGTGCTCTTTCTGCTGCATTCTCAGAGCACAGGACTTTTCTCTTTTCTACTGACCTTGCTTGGTTCTCCCTTGTGGGTTAGTAATTTCTGTCTGTCTCTTTGCCCCTCACTAATTGTTCACCCATGAGAGTTAGGTATTACTCCTTTTAAATATACAGGGACCATATATAGTCTTTATCTTTTATACATGATACTTATTACTCAATTTTATGTGTGCAGGGTATCTGGCACATGGACCTGTGATTAGTAGCCTGAGGTCGACAAATGCATAGGTTAAACAAAACTTTTTTTTTTTATTTAATTTAATTTTATCTTTATAGAGATGGGGTCTCACTGTATTGACCAGGCTGGTCTCAAACTCCTGGCCTCAAGTGATCCTCACATCTTGGCTTCCCAAAGTGCCAGGATTACGGGCATGAGCCACTGAGCCCAGCCTAAACAAAGCTTTTAAAAGCTCCTGCAACCTCAAGGTTGTTAACCTGGTCATCTCTTGGTAATTAGAAAGTCTGATTGGCTGCTTTAGATTTCTTTATTAAAAACCTAAATAAACTGATTAAGTTTTAGGCATTCTTTCAAAGGTTTCTCAGTGAAAAGATTGGGAACTATTCTATTTGGTGCTTTGTGAAAATATTTTGAATTAATGTATGTACCAGTTATTGCCATTTCTTAAGTCCAAAATGTTTTTCTGGTCAAATAAATAGCAGCTTTTCAAAAACAAATTAGCAGGGTGTGGTGGCGTGTAGTTCCAGCTACTCAGGAGGCTGAGGTGGGAGGACTACTTAAGCCTGGGAGATCAAGGCTGCAGTAAACTATGATGGTGTCACTTCACTCCAGCCTGTGTGACAGAGTGAGACCCTGTCTCAGAAAAAAAAAAAAAGAATTTGTAGAATGATCCTATTTTTGTATAAGACTATGTATACACATACACACACATATTTACATTATATATACACATATGATAAAAAGTTTATATATGTGTGAATATATACAAATACATATATACATGTGTGTATATGAAAGAGTTTTGCAAGTATCAGTTCATGAGAATTCATGATATTCTAACTGCTTTGTCTTAATCTGGTGTCTTCTCCTTGGGGAACTATAGAACTTGGCTTTACATTATTTATCAAAAGAGATTGATATTACATTAGATTATCAAAAGAGAATTCTGCCTTCTCTGGGTTCCAGGTGCCTTAGGAATAATTTTTATCTGGTATTCCTTCTGATCCTTGTTATTACCGATATATACTGGCACTACCAGCTTGATTTTAGTAAAATTTCTTGGGAAATTAGTAGATTACTCTCCCCACTCCAGGTTATATATGTATAAGGCATGCTTTTTGTTGTCATTGTTCACAGCTTCGTTGAGTTGCAATTGGCATATAATAAACTGCACTTTTTTTTTTTTTGAGTCGGAGTCTCCCTCTGTCACCCAGGCTGGAGTGCAGTGGCAAGATCTTTGCTCACTGCAAGCTCCGCCTCCCAGGTTCACACCATTCTCCTGCCTTAGCCTCCCGAGTAGCTGGGACTACAGGTGCGTGCCACCACGCCCGGCTAATTTTTTGTATTTTTAGTAGAGACGGGGTTTCATCTTGTTAGTCAGGATGGTCTAGATCTCCTGACCTCGTGATCTGCCTGCCTCAGCCTCCCAAAGTGCTGGGATTACAGGCATGAGCCACCGTGCCTGGCTTTTAATTGCACATATTTGTAACGGTACAGTCGGATGAGTTTTGATACATGTGGTTTTTTTGTTTTTGTTTTGTTTTGTTTTTTGTGTTTTTTTTTTGTGTTTTTTTTTGAAACGGAGTCTCGCTCTGTCGCTCAGGCTGGAGTGCAGTGGCGCATCTCGGCTCACTGCAAGCTCTGCCTCCTGGGTTCACGCCATTCTCCTGCCTCAGCCTCCTGAGTAGCTGGGACTACAGGCGCCCGCCACCACTAATTTTTTTTTTTTTTTTTTTTTGTATTTTTAGTAGAGACAGGGTTTCACCGTGTTAGCCAGGATGGTCTCGATCTCCTGACCTTCGCCGGCCTTGGCCTCCCAAAGTGCTGGGATTACAGGCGTGAGCTACCGCGCCCCGCCTTTTTTGTTTGTTTGTTTGTTTGTTTTTGAGACAGAGTCTCACTTGTTGCCCAGGCTGGAGTGCAGTGGCGCGATCTCGGCTCACTGCAAGCTCCGCCTCCTGGTTTTGCACCATTCTCCTGCCTCAGCCTCCGGATTAGCTGGCACTACAGGGAGCGGGCTAATTTTTTGTATTTTTAGTAGAGACCGGGTTTCACCATGTTAGCCAGGATGGTCTAGATCTCCTGACCTCGTGATCCGCCTGCCTCGGCCTCCCAAAGTGCTGGGATTACAGGCATGAGCCACCGCACCCAGCCTGACATATGTATTTATAGCTGTGAAACAATCACTGCAATCAAGATACGAACATACCTGTTACCACCAAAAGTTTTCTTGTGCTCCTTTGTAGTCCCTCCCTCTCTCCTATATTCTTTTCCTCCCTTCTGCTTGCCCCACCCCTGGATTTTGTAGATTTTTATTTTATTTTAGAGACAGAGTCTTACTGTGTTGCCTAGGCTGGCCTTAAACTCCTGGGACCATGTGAATCTTTCACCTCAGCCTCCTGAGTAGCTGGGACTATGTAGAAATTTATTTTATTTTATTTTTGGAGACAGGGTCTGGCTCTGTCACCCAGGCTGGAGTGTAGCGGCAGGATCTTGGCTCACTGCAACCTCTGCTTCCTGGGCTCAAGCCATCCTCCCAAGTAGCTGGGACTACACAGTCATGCCACCATGCCCAGCTAATTTTTGTATTTTTTGTAGAGGCAGGGTTTTGCCATATTGCCTAGGTGTCAAGTGATCTGCCTGCCTTGGCCTCCCAAAGTGCTAGGATTACAGGTATGCACCACTGTACTCAGCCTATGTAGAATTTTATGTTACTGAAATCATATTGTATATACTCTTGTTTTGGTATACCTTTTTTCCACTCCACATCATTATTTCATTCTGTATCTACTGAGCTGATCATGTCTTTTCATATTCAGTCTGTTAATAGGGTGGATTACATTGATTTTTGTAAATGTTAAACCTTGCATTCCTGGGATAAACTCCATTTGGTCATAATGTATTATCCTTTTTATATATTGTTGAACTGAATTCACTAAAATTTTGTTTAAAATCTTTGCATCTATGTTCATGAAGGATTTCAGTCTGTAGTTTTCTTGTTATATCTTTGGTTTAATATGGGAAGTGTTCTGTCCTTTTCTCTTTTCTGGAAGTGTTTGTGTAGTGTTGGTGTTGAACTTCATTACATGTTTGACACAATTTACCAGTAATACTTTTTTAGCTGTTTTTATTTTGTATTTTACATTTCTCCTTACCTAGTTTGATATGATGGCAAGGATATGATATGTGAAAGATGCCAGACCTTCCATTGTAGCTTTTCTACCCTTAGTAGAATTTATATTGCATTTAAAGAATAATTCACATAAAGACTGGGCACAGTGGCTCATGGCTGTAATCCCAGCACTTTGGGAGGCCGAGGCGGGTGGATCACTTACGGTCAGGAGTTTGAGATCCAACATGATGAAACCCCGTCTCTACTGAAAATACAAAAATTAGCCAGGTGTGGTGGTGGGTGCGTTATCACAGCTACTCTTGAGGCTGAGGCACAAGAATCCTTGAACCCGGGAGGCGGGAGGCGGAGGTTGCAGTGGGCCGAGATTGTGTCACTGCACTCTAGACTGGGCAACAGAGCAAGACTCTATCTCAAAAAAAAAAACAGGTAATAATAATTCAAATAAAATGTCAATAGTGATTATCTCTGTGGAGTCAAACTTAAAAAAAAAAAATCCAGGCCGGGCGCGGTGGCTCAAGCCTGTAATCCCAGCACTTTGGGAGGCCGAGACGGGCGGATCACGAGGTCAGGAGATCGAGACCATCCTGGTTAATACGGTGAAACCCCGTCTCTACTAAAAAGTACAAAAAACTAGCCGGGCGAGGTGGCGGGGGCCTGTAGTCCCAGCTACTCGGGAGGCTGAGGCAGGAGAATGGCGTGAACCCGGGAGGCGGAGCTTGCAGTGAGCTGAGATCCGGCCACTGCACTCCAGCCTGGGCGACAGAGCGAGACTCCGTCTCAAAAAAAAAAAAAAAAAAAAAAAAATCCAAAACACCAAACCTAATTTAATTTTAAAAATAAAGGCAGGCCGGGTGTGGTGACTCACGCCTGGAATCCCAGCACTTTGGGAGGCCGAGGCAGGTGGATCACCTGAGGTCAGGAGTTCGAGACCAGCCTGGCCAAAATGGCAAAACCCCATCTCTACTAAAAATGCAAAAATTAGCCGGGTGTGATGTTGGGCGCTTGTAATCCCAGCTACTCTGGAGGCTGAGGCAGGAGAATAACTTGAACCCTGCCTCAGGAGGTGGAGGTTGCAGTGAGCCGAGATCGTGCCACTGCACTCCAGCCTGGGCGACAAGAATGAAACACTGTCTCAAAAAAATAAATAGGCTGGGCGCAGTGGCTCACACCTGTGATCCCAGCACTTTGGGAGGCCAAGGCGGGTGGATTGCCTGAGGTTAGCAGTTAGAGACCAGCCTGGCCAACATGGTGAAACCTCCTCTCTACTAAGAATACAAAAATTAGCCAGTCATGGTGGCAGGCGCCTGTAATCCCAGCTACTCAAGAAGCTAAGAGAGGAGAATTGCTTGAAGCCGGGAGGCGGAGGTTGCAGTGAACCGAGATTGCGCCACGGCACTCCAGCCTGGGTGATAGTGAGACTCCATCTCGAAAAATAATAATAATAAATAAATAAATAAATAAATAAAGGCATTCTAGATTCCTTACATGGTCCTTACCTTCAGGACCTTAATAGGTTATGATCCAGAAGAAGAATTTTAGTCATTTTTGGACATACTCTAGGGTCTCTATTTGGTTTTGGATTTGTCACATACCAAGAATTGTTGCTTTCTGTGGCATAGTCTACCCTGGATCTAGCAGGCCAAACACAACCCTGTCCCAAAAATAGAGTGTGACTAACCAGTTTCTGGTACTAGGTGAGTCTCCAGACTACCTAGGTTAGGTGCAGTGTGCTGCAGTGGGGCATGGTGGTGTCATGGTCAAAGGAGTTTCCCAAGCACTTTCTATCATCAAAGGAGAAATAAGTTGAACTAAAGAGTAAGGAAAGCCTGGGCGCAGTGGCTCATGCCTTTAACCCCAGCACTTTGGGAGGCCGAGGCGGGAGGATCACGAGGTCAGGAGATTGAAACCATCCTGGCTAATACAGTGAAACCCCGTCTCAACTGAAAAAAAAATACAGAAAAATTAGCTGGGTGTGGTAGCAGGTGCCTGTAGTCCCAGCTACTCAAGAGGCTGAGGCAGGAGAATGGCATGAACCTTGGAGGCGGAGCTTGCAGTAAGACCAGATGGTGCCACTGCACTCCAGCCTGAGCGACAGAGCGAGACTCCGTCTCAGAAAAAAAAAAAGGAAAAGGTGACTTGTAAGTCTAAGATCAGGAAATTACATTCAGTAAGTTATTAGGAAGGCAGAGCCCTTTGTATTAGTCCATTCTCATATTGCTATAAAGAACTACCTGAGACTAGATACTTTATAAAGAAAAGAGGTTTAATTGGCTCACAGTTCCACAGGCTGTACAGGAGGTATAGCTGGGGAGGCCTCAGGAAACTTACAGTCATGGCAAAAGGTGAAGGGGAAGCTCAAACATCCTACATGGCTGGAGCAGGAAGGGGAGAGAGCAAAGGGAAGTGATATACACTTTCAAACAACCAGATCTCATGAGAACAGCAAGGGGAAATCCACTGCCATGATCCAGTCACCTCCCACCAGGCTTCTCCTCCCAACACTGAAGATCACAATTCAACATGAGATTTGGATGGGGACACAGAGCCAAACCTTATCACCCTTCAAGTCTCTGTTACTTATGAGGTTTAATAAGGTCATCTATTATGTCAAGCCTCTATTACTTATGTAGTTTAATGAGGTCCTGGAAAGGACCTCATAAGTAACAGAGGAGAGAACTATCCAATCTCACAACATTATCAGTATGACCTATAGTCCTGGATACTGAGGACTGATCAAGTCACGTAAAAAAAAATTATACAATAGATAAATTTTGTGAAGCCAGAAGACCAAAGTGCTATGTTCCAGTGGAATGATCAAGTCACTTTTATTTCGTTTTTCTTCAAATAGAGACAAAGTCTCACTGTGTTGCCCAGGCTGGTCTCGAACTCCTGGGGTAAAGTTTCAGCCTCCCAAAGTGTTGGGATTATAGGCATAAGCCACTGTGCCCAGCCAAAATATTTTTATTTATTTATGTATTTATTTATTTATTTATTTATTTTTGGAGACAGTCTCTCTCTCTGTTGCCCAGGCTGGGTTGCAGTGGCGCAATCTCGGCTCACTGCAACCTCGACCTCCTGGGTTCAAGCGATTCTCCTGCCTCAGCCTCCTGAGTAACTGGGACTACAGACGTGCACCACCACACCTAGCTAATTTTTGTACTCTTAGTAGAGATGGGGTTTCACCATGTTGGTCAGGCTTGTCTTGAACTCCTAGCCTGGTGATCTGCCTGCCTCGGCCTCCCAAAGTGCTGGGATTATAGGCGTGAGCCACTGCACCCGGCCCAAAAGATTTTTAAAACAAAATGTGTGATATAGTAATATATATACTTCTTTATTAACATATTATATAATGTATCTAATATCTTTGATGATTTTAAAGTAATGATGAGCATAAATGATATTTTGAGATATCTGCAAACTAGCATAATAGGGTTTTTTTTTTCATTTCTATTGTTCGCAAAGTCCCAGGTCCTATAATACTGCTACATTTTGTTTCCTGTGTTCATAATGAAAAGAAATGCTATATTTTAATAGGAGATTAGTGAAAAGAAATTTGTTTTTTTTTTTCCCTATCCAAATTCGTGGACTCTGAATTCTCTTTATGGATGCCTTGGGGGTCCTTAGACTTGAGGTTAAGAATTTCTGCATTAAAAACTCTGTTTCCTTAACCTGTTCCTTCCCTAGGGGAATGGCAAAAGATGGTAGAAGGCCAGCCTCAGAAGTATCCTTGTGCCTGAAGGACTGACTATTCCAAGGGAAGTGAGGTAGACTAACTCCACTACATATATACTTTTTTTTTTTTTTGAGATAGAGTCTCACTCTGTAGCCCAGGCTAGAGTGCAGTGGCATGATCTTGGCTCACTGTAACCTCCACCTCCTGGGTTCAAGCCATTCTTCTGCCTCAGCCTCCCAGGTAGTTGGGATTACAGGCATCTGCCACCACACTTGGCTAATTTTTTTTTTTTTTTTTTTTCAGTAGAGATGGGGTTTCACCATGTTGGCCAGGCTGATCTCAAACTCCTGACCTGAAGTGATCTGCCTACCTTGGCCTCCCAAAGTGCTGGGATTACAGGTGTGAGCCACTGTGCTGGGCCCATATATATAATTTTTTGGTTTTGGTTTTGTTTTTGAGACAGAGTCTTGCTCCATTGCCCAGGCAGGAGTGCAATGGTGCGATCTTGGCTCACTGCAGCCTCTACCTCCCAGGTTGAAGCAGTTCTCATGCCTCAGCCTCCCAAGCAGCTGAGATTACAGGCGCATGCCACCACTCCCGGCTAATTTTTGTGTTTTTAGTAGAGATGGGGTTTCGCCATTTTGGCAAGGCTGGTCTTGAACTTCTCGCCTCAAGTGACCTGCCTACCTCGGCCTCCCAAAGTGCTAGAATTACAGGTGTGAGCCACCACACCCAGCCTATTTCTTTTTTTAAAAAAAGTCGGCCGGGCGCGGTGGCTCAAGCCTGTAATCCCAGCACTTTGGGAGGCCGAGACGGGCGGATCACGAGGCCAGGAGATCAAGACCATTCTGGCTAACACGGTGAAACCCCGTCTCTATTAAAAAATACAAAAAATTAGCCGGGCGTGGTGGCGGGCGCCTGTAGTCCCAGCTACTCGGGAGGCTGAGGCAGGAGAATGGCGTGAACCCAGGAGGCGGAGCTTGCAGTGAGCTGAGATCCGGCCACTGCACTCCAGCCTGGGCGACAGAGCGAGACTCCATCTCAAAAAAAAAAAAAAAAAAGTCTCTGGAAGAGCATAGTATTTTCAAAGCACTATATGTTTCTGATCCATCTTTGTCTATTATCTCAGAAATCTCACCATGGCTTAGCTGATTGCCCCTTACTCAAAGGCCCATATCATATTGTTGACCTGCTGGGGCTCGCAGTAATACTTGAAGGCTGGGATGCCAGGAGGATCCATTTCCAACTTACTCACATGGTTGTCGGCAGGATTCAGTTCCTCACAGGCTTTTTGACGGAGGGCCTCAGACTGTTGACCTCTCTCATTTCCTTTCCATATGGGCCTCTCCATAGGGTGGCTCACAACATGGCAGTTGGCTTCTTTAAGAAGGAGCAGTCAATTGGCTGGGCGCAGCGGCTCATGCCTGTAATCCCAGCACTTTGGGAGGCCAAGGCGGGTGGATCACAAGGTCAGGAGATCGAGACCATCCTGGCTAACACGGTGAGACCCCATCTTCTACTAAAATTACAAAAATTTAGCCGGGTGTGGTGGCGGGCACCTGTAGTCCCAGCTACTGGGGAGGCTGAGGCAGGAGAATGGCAGTAACCTGGGAGGCGGAGCGTGCAGTGAGCCGAGACTGCGCCACTGCACTCCATCCTGGGCAACAGAGTGAGACTCTGTCTCAAAAAAAAAAAAAAAAAAAAAAGCAGGCAATAGATAGCACCCAAAATGGAAACCAAGGGTTTTGTTAACTAATCTTGGAAATGACTTTCCATCACTTCTGTGATAGTCTAGTTGTTAGAAGCACATCACTAAAACCAGCCTGTACTCAAGGGGAAGAGATACATAAGAGCATGAATACCCAGAAGCAGAGATCATTGGGGGTTGATTTTAGCAGCTACCTGCTGCACTACATAAGGTCAATATCATTGTGAATAATTAATTGGTAATCCAACTCCACTATTTGGTTGGTAAGTATTGACTTTAAAACTATGAAATTTACTTTAATTGGAGGTCTTATATCATTGTTTGCTTCTCTTTTTCTTTATTTTCCAGAATAACCTGGGTATCTTGTGGTCTGAAAGAGAAGAAATTGAAACTGCACAGGCTTACCTAGAGTCATCAGAAGCCCTGTATACTCAGTATATGAAGGAGGTATGTTACATGTCAGATAATTTTTAAGTTTTGATTGAAACTAGTCAAGAATTGATAGTAAGAATCCCTCATTCGTAATATTTGTGTGACTCTTCACTGTGCCCAGGAACTTCTCTATAGAGCTATCTGGGAAGTCACCTAATAGCTGAAATTATTGCATATTAAAGACTTTAGGGTTTTAAAAAAATAATTCTTGGATAGGACATAATGGCAACCTAGTCTAAATACCATTATAAAGGAAATATTATTCTAATGTTATCCTAAAATACTATTTGCATGTTTTTGTATTTATAATTTAAATATTTTATTTTGGTTTTCCATGAAAATAGCATTACTTGAAGGAAACAAGAACTACTTTAACAAAACATCTGGCCGGGCGCGGTGGCTCAAGCCTGTAATCCCAGCACTTTGGGAGGCCGAGACGGGCGGATCACGAGGTCAGGAGATCGAGACCATCCTGGCGAACACGGTGAAACCCCGTCTCTACTAAAAAATACAAAAAAACTAGCTGGGTGAGGTGGCGGGCGCCTGTAGTCCCAGCTACTCCGGCGGCTGAGGCAGGAGAATGGCGTAAACCCGGGAGGCGGAGCTTGCAGTGAGCTGCGATCCGGCCACTGCACTCCAGCCTGGGTGACAGAGCCAGACTCCGTCTCAAAA